>NC_134860.1:42773546-42826046 GCF_049852395.1 Peromyscus maniculatus bairdii | reverse complement strand
TTTCTAGATTTTCCTCAGTTTGTGTTTTCTTTATTGATTCCATTTCCACTTGCAAGTCTTGAACTGCTTTCTTCTACTGTTTCTTTGTGTTTTCACAGATTTCTTCAGTGGATTTATTCACTTCCTCTTTAAGGACTTCTAACATATTCACAAAGGCTCTATCGAGGTCCATGTCTTCTGCTTCAGCTATATTGCAGTTTTCAGGGCCTGCTGTGGTAGAGTTGCTGGGTTCTGGTGGTGATTTGTCTTGGTTGTTTTTTATTTAAACGATTTGTTTATTATGTATACAGTGTTCTGTTTGCATGTATCCCTGCAGGCCAGAAGAGGGCACCAGATCTCATTACAGATGGTTGTGAGCCACCATGTGGGTGCTGGGAATTGAACTCAGGACCTCTGGAAGGACAGCCAGTGTTCTTAACCTCTGAGCCATCTCTCCAGCCCTTGTCTTGGTTGTTATGGATTATGTTTTTTACTGATGTCTAAGCATCTGGGTTTGGGATATTTGTAATTCTAGGTCCTGATATCAGGTCTTATCTTTTTTGGGGTGGTTTTCTGTTCCTGGGTTTTGTTGCCCTTTCTGGTTCTTAGGAGAGTGTAGATGGCTATGGGTTGCCTGGTAGGGAATGCTTCTGAGATCCTACCAGGTGTGTGCTACTGGGTGTTCCAGATAGAATGTGTGTTTTTGGTATTGGGAGCTGACACTTAGGCATAGAGATGGGCTTGGGGTGGGTATTGATGGAGTCCACAGAAAGGAGGAAAGACGGGTGTCCCACCAGTGTATGCTTAGTCCCCTGGGTTTGGTAGCAGAGAGTGAGGAGAGGCCACAGCAGGTAGTCTAGGGATCAGAGTAGGGGATGGGATTTGGAGGAGAGGAGGGAGAGTGCAGACTTGAAAATTGCTTACCTACTTCCCTGGTCAGCATGGGGGAGGTCCAGTTCCCAAGGAATACCCGAGTGTGTTGTTGGCTGAGACAAAGGCATGGGGTAGTGAGGATGGCTGTAGGAGAAGATCTGTGTGGTCCTCTAGAGATGGGTCAGAGAGAAAGGGAAGGCTTTGGTAGGTGATCTGCTACAGAGCTGGAGACGAGACAGGGGGATTGGATGTAGAACAGAGATGATAGGGCGAAGGCCTGAAGACCCCTACCTGCTTCCCTGGCCTTTGTGCTTGGTGGGTTGCAGGGAATTAGTTTTCTTGCTTTCTGTGGCTGTGATAAAACACCATGAGCAAAAGCAACTTAGGGACAAGAGGGTTTATTTCTCCTCACAGCTTACAGTCCTCCATGAAAGGAACTCAGGGTAGGAACTTGGAGGCAGGCCTGGATTAGAGACCATGAAGGAATGCTGCTTGCTGCCTTGATCTCCTTTCTCAGCCTGCTTTTGTATACAGCCCAGCACTCTCTGCCCAGGTTGATACAGTGGGCTCCTCCTATAGATTGCCCTCCTGCAGCAACCATTAATTAAGACAGTACCCCACAGACTTGCCTACAGCCCAGTTATGAAGGCATTTTCCCAATTATGTTTCCCTCTTCTCAGATGTGCCTAGGTTTGTGTCATGTTGATTAAAAACCAGCTAGCACAATAGTATCAATAACAATAGTGTTTTGCATCTGTCTTGACTTCTATACAGGTTAAATATTCCAGACCTGAAAAACTGAGGAACAGAAGTACTTTGGATTTATTTAATTTGGAAATAAATTTAATAATTTAATTTGGAAGTAAATTAAATTTAATAATATAATTTATTTTAATTTTATATAAAAATCATATAATGAGATATCTTGAGAATGAGACCAAGATCTAAACATGGAATTCATTTGTGGTTGACATACATCCTGTAAACATAGTGTCAAGGTAATTGTAGCCAGTATTTTTCTGATTATAGTTTGTCACATTAGTCTAGAATTTTCTATTTGTGGTGCCACATGAACACCCAACAACTTTGAGATTTTGGAGCATCTTACACTTCAGGATTTTAAGTTGTATTAGGAATCTCTAGAGAAGCAGAACCCAATAGAATGAATATATTAAAGGGGATTTATTAGATTAGCTTACATGATATGCTTGGGTAATCCGACAGTGGCTGTCTTCACACCGAGAAGCCTGAGAGCCCAGGAGCTACCCAGTCCACGAAGCTGGATGCCTCTGCAGTTCCAGTGGCGCTGAAGGTCTGAGGATTCCTGCAGAGCCACCAGTTCCATCTTCTATTGGAAGCTTAAAGAGTTAGGCTCTGGGCCGGGCGGTGGTAGCGCACGCCTTTAATCCCAGCACTCGGAAGGCAGAGCCAGGCGGATCTCTGTGACTTCGAGGCCAGCCTGGGCTACCAAGTGAGTCCCAGGAAAGGCGCAAAGCTACATAGAGAAACCCTGTCTCGAAAAACCAAAAAAAGAAAAAAAAAAAAAAAGTTAGGCTCTGATATCAGCAACAGAATGCATTGGCAGTAAAGGCAGCAGCAACTGAGGAGATGAATTGTCCAACAGGGTGAATCTACTCACCAGTAAGACACGAGAGCAGTGAAACAAAACGCAACACCTTTCCCTCAGAATTTCCTTACCTGGCTGCCATAGTCAAGCTCTACATAGATGTAGGGTGGGCGTTTTCACATAACCCGATCAAGGAAATCCTTTGCAGATATTCCCAGTAGCTTACCTCTCAGTTAATTCCAGTTAAATCCAGTTACGTTGACAACCAAGAATAACCATCACAAGTCCACCCCTGTCAACCCAGCACCCAATCATATCTCCATATGTCGTGTTGAATTTCCAGGCGAAAACCGTAGCAAGTCATAATTCTGTCTATTGTAATGTGACTGTCTCACTTATAACCACCAGTGACACTGTTTCCCCTGAAAGCAGGTGAAAAGAAGACCCCTTGAGGAATGCCTAGTCTTTTAGTGTCCTAGAGCTTTGATACTGTAGATTTATAGTGTGTGATTACTGATATCACCTCAATCTAGGCCAGCAGCGCCAAGTCACAGGAACAGGAAGCAAAATCTTTTCTAGTGGGCTGCTAGAGGTGACGGTGAGTGGCACCATTCCTGTTTCTACCCCTTGATTCCTGGACGCCTGAATCCTGTACAGTATATTGGGTGCTGATTCAGAGCATACACAGCTCTCTGGAGAACTCGGCTCCAGCCCTCCAGGCTAGTGCCACCTCGTTGGCACCATAACTGTGCCGTTAGAAGGCTGTCCATTATTTTGTCAAGTTACTTCAGAAGGGTGGGAGACATGGTAAGACCAGTGAATTCTCTATGTATGAGCTCACTGCTGCACTTTCTTACTGCAGAGTGAGTCACCTGGTTCAAAGCAGTGCTGTGTGGAATATCAGGCTGGTGGATAAGGCCTTCTATGAGTCCATGGATGGAATATCAGGATGGTGGATAAGGTCTTCTATGAGTCCATGGATGCAATATCATGATGGTGGATAAGGCCTTCTATGAGTCCATGGATGGAATATCAGGATGGTGGATAAGGTCTTCTATGAGTCCATGGATGGAGTATCAGGCTGGTGGATAAGGTCTTCTATGAGTCCATGGATGGAATATCAGGATGGTGGATAAGGCCTTCTATGAGTCCATGGATGGAATATCAGGATGGTGAATAAGGCCTTCTATGAGTCCATGGATGGAATATCAGGATGGTGGATAAGGCCTTCTATGAGTCCATGGATGGAGTATCAGGATGGTGGATAAGGCCTTCTATGAGTCCATGGATGGAATATCAGGATGGTGGATAAGGCCTTCTATGAGTCCATGGATGGAATATCAGGATGGTGAATAAGGCCTTCTATGAGTCCATGGATGGAATATCAGGATGGTGGATAAGGCCTTCTATGAGTCCATGGATGGAATATCAGGATGGTGGATAAGGTCTTCTATGAGTCCATGGATGGAATATCAGGATGGTGGATAAGGTCTTCTATGAGTCCATGGATGGAATATCAGGATGGTGGATAAGGCCTTCTGTGAGTCCATGGATGGAATATCAGGATGGTGGGTAAGGCCTTCTGTGAGTCCATGGATGGAATATCAGGATGGTGGATAAGGCCTTCTGTGAGTCCATGGATGGAATATCAGGATGGTGGATAAGGCCTTCTGTGAGTCCATGGATGGAATATCAGGATGGTGGATAAGGTCTTCTATGAGTCCATGGATGGAATATCAGGATGGTGGATAAGGTCTTCTATGAGTCCATGGATGGAATATCAGGCTGCTGGATAAGGCCTTCTATGAGTCCATGGATGGAATATCATGATGGTGGGTAAGGCCTTCTATGAGTCCATGGATGGAATATCAGGATGGTGGATAAGGTCTTCTATGAGTCCATGGATGGAGTATCATGATGGTGGATAAGGCCTTCTATGAGTCCATGGATGGAATATCAGGCTGGTGGATAAGGCCTTCTATGAGTCCATGGATGGAATATCAGGCTGGTGGATAAGGTCTTCTATGAGTTATTAAACTCCTCACTGAAGTGCCTTTTTGATGGGCATTTATATGGGGCACAAAAGTGTCTTTGCATCCTTTGACAATTTGATGAGCTCTGTCCATATACCTTTTCCCCAAATGTCTTTCTTACCAATTCTCAATCTTACTTCTTCCAAGTCCCCAACTGTCCAGCTAACCATTGGCTACAGCCCATAAATCAGTATAGAACCACGTATTTGACCATCCTCTTTCCAAGCATATGCATTACCAAAATGATACTCAACTCGTACTCTAATTTTTTTCATTATAAAAGCATTGTAGTACTTTTTACATTAATCCTATATTCTGTCTTTGATGTTGGCCTCTTGAGAAAAAGCTGTTTCTTGAAGTCCAAGATTATGAGGATTTTTTCCCTCGGCCACAAGGTGGCAGCAAATGTCAGATCTAATTAATTATTTATTTTTTGGTACCTACATAGTCACAATGTCAAAGAAAATCCCCCTTTCAGATTAGAAGTTTTATTTGAAGTTAATGTGTTAGTGAAATGCATGGGATGTAGTCCTCCAGGCATATTAGATTGTTGACTGAAATATAAATCAACAGCGAATCCACTTTCTTTTAACTAATTCCTCCAGTATAAGGAGTCTTACAACTTTAAATAACACGTGTCAGTGCTCTTTCTCATTTACAAGAAAAATCAGCTTTCAGTTTTGAGAGAAGAGGTTAGGAGGGTCTGACGTGTTGAGGACAGTTACAGTGGAGAGGACGGGTGTCATAGTGTTCACTGGGTTTCACATGTAGGTGGCAGTTATGACGCTGTCGAGGAGCAGGTGTCACTAACTTTTTTGCCCCCCCCCCCAGCTGAGGACCGAACCCAGGGCCTTGCGCTTGCTAGGCAAGCGCTCTACCACTGAGCTAAATCCCCAACCCTGTCACTAACTTATAATAACATGACTAAGGGGTAGAGAACGGCGAACAAACGGCCAGCAGGTCTGCTCTTAGGAGGAAGAGGGTGTCCCTTTGTTTACTAGTTCATTTAATGTTCTGGTAGTAATATACCTTTGGCTTAACCATTGTTAACATACCTGCAAAGAAATAACAGTGTGCATTCCCACATTTCTATGGGATATGTACTTAGGAGTACTGGGACTATAGTGGTGAATCTTACACTATTTTATTAAGCAGAGGCAACATTAAATCTGAAGTGATGCTATTATTTCTGGGAGCTAGAATTCTTTTAAAGCATAAAGGTGGTGTCCATTATTCAAAACAGTTTATAGCGGTGATGGCCGCTCTTCCAGAGGACCTAGGTTTGATTCCCAGCACCCACAGCTCACAACTGTCTGCAAATCCAGGTCCAGGAGATCTGATGCCCTCTTTTGGCCTCCATGGGCACCAGGAATGCACATTGTGCACAAACATCCAGGCAAAACATCACACACAGAAATAAAGAAAATTTAAAAACTTTTAATTATAAAATACAAAACCAATGTATTCCATAATTTGAGTCATATAGTTTTCTTATACATGGATGTCCTAAATTGATACAGATTTCTTAATCTAATTTATTAGCTCTTACTTTTTATTAGAATGAATTAATTTTTTTCTTAGCTTAATTATGTGTTGCTTGTGTTAGTTGATTTTTAAAATCTGTTTTCACCCAATGATTTGTATGTTTCATAGAGCTTTACAAGTTTCATTGTTGAACAAATAGGACTATGAGCTTTATATCCTATGCATTTTCCTAGGCTGAAAAGAAATTATGGTCTTTAGATTGGGATGGTAGCTGAAGCCCCAGGTGTGGGTGCTTTGATGGTGAAGATTACAGGCATGGTCCCTTCTCCCAAGGAGTTCTCTTCATAGAGACAGATATTAATCAGCAATGCGGATGAAGACAGGGCTACAAAACTTGATGAGGAAATGAGTAAATGTGTTCTGTCATCGCATGTGGCAAAGGGAGCTGGTGCAGGTGGGGTGCTGGGCAAGGCGGCCATGACATAGTGTGGTGTCGACACATACCTACACTACGAAGCTTGGTGGGGCGGGCTGGTAGCAAAACAGCGATGGGAGATGGGTGAGGAGGAGTGTGCCGGCCACCAGAACAGATTGGAGTTTGAAAATGGAATATTTTAGAGATACTGAATGTGGGAAGGGAACCAGAAACCTATTGTAGTTATCCAGAAAAAAAGAATAATACTGGCAATAATGTAAGTAGAAAATAATTGGAAACATGTAAAAATTGAGTGGTAAAACTGAAAAGATACTGGCTGGGTAGGCATGGGAAACTTAGAAACTGAGAGGCGTGAAAGAAGTTTCTTTTTTTTCGTAGCTGCACAAGAGAGGCCCTCTTCATCACTGCACAGAATGAACTATTTAGTTTCAGACTTGTAGAGTCTGAGGTTGTGTTCATTCACAGGATAACAGAGCCACCACGAAAGAGAGCTGGGTCCGGAACTTCAAGAAGAAGTTGAGGCCAGAGATACAAGTGTAGGCTGGATTGTTGGTCATTCCTGGGACTGTTGAAAAAGAGGAAAAGCACTTTAAACTCAGTCTTAAGAGGGTCCCAACTCCAGTAATAGAAGAGCCTGGAGAAGGGGTCCAAAGGGGAGAAGCTGTAGAGACACGAAAAAGCCAACAGGGAAGGTCTTACAGAGGAGGAGAGTCCTGTAGGAGTGTGTCATGCTGGGCACTTAAAATGAGTGGGATTGGAAGATAGGGAAACTGAGCCATGAGCATTCTGCATTAGTGTTTATGACGTGTGCATTTTTCTTTAATTCAGGCACATCCACTATCCTCCTCACTAGAATAAATTGTGCAGATTGGTCTGATGTATGTACGAAGGAAAATGTCACTGCATTTCCTGTGGTAAAGTTGTATAAGGAAGGCGAGAGCCCAGTGTCTTACGCGGGCATGTTGGGAACGAAAGATCTCCTGAAGTTTATTCAGATGTGAGTATTCAGCTTCACTTGAAGATGTCTAGGTTTGAGGTCTGTAGCTCAACTCTACACTTTGTTGACATGCTTTTAATAGGTTCAGGGGGATACTAGACTTGAGATCACAGAGTAAATGTTGACAGTGAAACTTTGTGCATGGTCTGTCACTTTCATTTAATGAGACAGATTCTTTTTAAAAGAATAATTTTGTCCAGTAGTTTATGTAATATATTGTTTACTAGGTTCTATGTTTTTTTTTTACAAACTGGAAAATATCTTTAAAATTAATTTTGAGTATAGTTATATGTTTATCCAGAAACAGGATCTCCTGTCCAGTGAACATAGCATCCATCCAAGAAGCAGAAAAATACTTACGTGGGGAGTTATATAAAGACCTGTTCGGTTTTACTAGTGTGTCAGTACTGGGGCTCTTTAGCCCAGCCATGACATCAGGTGAGTAGAGTTGCCACTCGCTCACACTTTTTTATTTTATGTCATGTTTGCTTCATGTGTGGTACATAAGTGTGTGCGTGTGTATGTGTTTATAATTTTAAGGTGCATATCATATCATATATACTTGCACCTCTCTCCAGTCTGTATGTAAGAAGACAGCTGTGTCCATTTCCCTTGCTTCAGCAGTACATTCAAAAATACCAACTATTTGGTTATTCTGTATGATTAGAATGCTATACATTTTAAAATTTATTTTTATTTTATGTACAATGGTGTCTTGCCTGAATGTATGTCTGTGTGAGGGTGTCACAAGCCCTGAAACTAGAGTTACGACAGGTGTGAGCTGCCATGTGGGTGCTGGGAATTGAACCCCAATCCTTTGGAAGAGCAATCAGTGCTCTTAACCACTGAGCTATCTCTCCAGCCCCTGAGTTCTCTCAATCTTAAAAATGACACTTAGAGCACATTTGTTTAGGAAACCATGGTTGTGTCATATCAATAGATATCTCTTTAGCAACAATACCACAAAACAGATTTGTTTTAGCTGTTATGTGTCTGCACTTAAGTATTAATCTTTGTAATTTAATGGTAATGAAGTTCTACCATCTGGGAAGTCTGTGTAGGCTGCCTAGTACATATAATGTTAGAGTTTCTCAAGCTTATCTCGTCTGTGTCGGTGCAGCAAAAGAACATTTCAGGGAAGCGGGGAGGCAGCTGAGAGGCTCTGTCATCACGGGAGTTTATTCTGAGGATGATGCTTGGATACTGTAAGTTTGTCGCTCTTCTAATTCTGGGGCCGATGAAACGATGCAATATGATGTGCCACTTCACAATTGATATGGGGATTAAGAAGAATCTTAAGTTAATTTTCAACCAACATGCAAGGTGACAGGTGTCTGGAACTTCATTAATACTTAGCCTGGTCTCCCATCTTCCTGCCCCCCTTCTGCTCCCATCTGTATCCCCCCACTACGGTATTCTAAATTTTTACTTTTCTTCCAGGAAGATGTCTGGGAAGTGCTATGCTGTTAGCGTCTTTAAATACCCACTTTGAGGTGCCCATAGGTGTGACCTTGGGCTCCTACTTAAGTTTGAAGCACCCACAGAAGTGATTTTTGCTCCTATAAAAGTTTTTGCCTTTGGATCCTGTTATTTGTGCTTTGACTTGTCTTTGGAGTCTTTACAGTGTTGAGGTTTTTATTTCTTGATTGCTGTTTATGTTTGCCACCAAAGAATATGTAAAAATGTATTAAAACTTCACTTGTTCTACTGATGGAAGGTGGGATTGCTGTGGGTCACCAGTGTACTCGATTGGTGTATTGCTATAGCATGAAGGACCACACAGAGTATTTGGAGATTTGCATCAACACACATCACATTCATCACGAAGCAGGTGGACTTATAAACACCCGTAGTTTGTGCTTTCAATTTTCTGGCTACAGCGTTACTAATTCTGATGTCTGAACTCAAGGTCTTTCATTTTGAACTCTTCTCGATGGGGAAACTTTAGATCATTTTCTGTAGTCATTTTTTTTTAAATAGAACGTATGTATTGAACCAGGATATAGGAGACCTATCTATCTGATGAACTGTAGTCACATACTATTTTCTGCTGTTAATTGGCATTTGAGATATAAAGAGCTGGGCTAGTACTCTTTTCAGAGTGTTTGGTTTATAGCCAGCTAGTTCATCAACTTGGTGTCCCCTCTGGGAGATCTGGAGTGGGCTCTTTACCAACCTTATGGTATTGTAGTATCTGTACTTCCTTCTCATTCATACCATATACCTTTGCTGGCCATGGCACACTGAACATTTTTCACTTGAAAACAGAGGATTTCACTTAGAGGATTTGGGTTTTATCAGATTTAGTAGCAAAAGTGAGTTCTTCACACACTGTCTAGAGCACCTCAGGAGTTCAGTGTCTTGTGGTTTTTGCTCTCTGAGCTCCATTCAGCTCTAAGATAGGATGACAGAGACTACTTTTAGAAGTACTCTGTTGAATGAAGATAGATAAGGTGCTGACTTCAGTACCCAGCAGACTGTAGACTCACCATCAGTGCCCTGCCTTACTCAGGGCTGTGATGAGCAGTCCAGAAAGGTGGAGAGCCACGGAGTGTCCCAGGTCCTACTTACACATTTTCTTGAGGGTGAGCTGTAGAGAAGACAGCTTTAGATTATTGTCATTTTCTTTCTTTTCTTTTCTTTTCTTTTTTTTTTTTTTTTTTGAGACAGGGTTTCTCTGTAGCTTTGGAGCCAGTCCTGGACTAGCTCTGTAGACCAGGCTGGCCTCGAACTCACAGAAATCCATCTGCCTCTGCCTCCCGAGTGCTGGGATTAAAGGCGTGTGCCACCACCACCTGGCTGTCATTTTCTTATAACAGAGACTGCCAAGACTCCCAAACTTTCTCAGATAACCTCACTTATAAATTGGTCTGGAAATTGAGATAAGTTTCTCCTTAGCACTAGGGCTTTTTAAGGTTTTAAACTTTGGTTGTTTGGGACGGTGTCAGTGTATAGTCTGGGCTGGCTTCAGACCCATGATCCCCTTCCTCAGTTCTCGTAGTGGGGTTGTAGTCATCCCATCTCACTAGCCAGCAGTGAGGCTTCCCTGTGCTGCCTCCGCTGGGAGGGGCTGGGCTGGCTCTTCATGTTTTTGGTGACTTGCTATATTTTGGTTGTGAGTTTTAACAGTATATTTCTCCATAGGTCAAACAAATACGCCACAACTCTCCCAGCCATGCTGCTGGCCAGGCCCAGAGAAGGTAGAATAGAGACAGTTTCACTGGCCTCCACCCCAGTGCAAGACCTGGTTGAGATACTAGCAAATGCGCCCCTGGAAGCATTTGTGAGTATACCGCATAGAATAAGAAAGTCGTTTGAAATGAAATTCACATTGATAAATGGTGGTATCTATTAGCATACAAGTTTTCAGCCTTGGGAGGCACTGGGGTGTCATGTTTTGTGGCTGAATACTTGTTTGGTTTGGTTTTGCTGTTTGTCGATGATACGCAAAGCTTTTGGAGTTTGCTGCTAAAAATTTACATGGCTTTCTGGCGCTGAAGTGCCCAAGGTAGGGTGGACCTTGTTCCAATGCAGGTGGTCCTAGAAATGCAGACTTCCTGGTTGCAAATTCTTTCGAGTCTTATTGGCTCTGTGTTGCCTTGCTGCTCCGAGTTTCCCATGTGTAAGGTGCAGAACCACTAGGAGTTAGACTGACAGAGGAATGCCACTTTGTAGAGGGTGTGTGGCTCTAGAGCAAATGTTCAGCAAGTGTTAGCTATTGTTACATTTGTACAGCTTTATAATGCCACCTTCTGGTCCCCCTTTTGTTGCCCCTAACAGATGTAACCTGGTCACTTGATTCAGTAGCTAGAACATTGCACATTTGTCCACAGGTCTGCCTTTCTAAAGTGATAACAGGGTACCATTAACAGCTATAAATCCTGAGTGAATTGTCTCCCCATCTTTCTTCTCACAATGACCTAAATACTAATACATTAGGGACTCAAATAGATGTAGTCTTTAAAACAAGTCTCTTTGTTTCCTTGAGTCCAACCTCCTGACCCTCCTGCGAAACTAAAGGGTATAATCAATCAAATAATTGAGTTAATATTTCCCAGGATGTAACTTTCTGAATTATTATTGCAGTAATCTTTTAAAGAGACATGCTATTAAGGAAATGTGACCTTACTATATACATGGTGTAGTAACTTTATATTTTTTCAAATAATAAAAAAATAATAGAGAAGGAAATTAGAGCCAACTTTAATCTCTCCAGGTTTAAACTTGAGAATATATCTCTCCAAAATCTAAAAACAATTATCTATGTCTTTTTAATCTTAAGTATATTTTCATGAAGGAAAATGCATATAAGTGCTTATTTTTAATATCTGCTCAATATTCAGTTGTGTTAATGTTCCATGTTTACTTACCTGTTTTCCTCTTGGTGGATATTGGTCATCTTTCAGATATCTTGGTCTTTCTTGACTGATAAGGAAAAGGAGACTGTCCATCACTGACCTTTGTTTTCACAGATTCCTATTCTGTCTAGTCATCCTACTGAAAACAGGCCGGCCTGTCCACGTCACTAATCTGATACAAAATCTGCGTTTTTCTCAGGAGCCGGAAGACTTGCTGAGGGGCTCCTGTCCGCTCTCACAGTCTCACTTGCCTTTCGCCTTCCCTGCTCTGCCCTGCTGTGCTTCAGCTCACCAGTGCCCCCATGTAGCCTTAACAGCTCGGCCTGCTCTTGTAATATCTCTCAGTGTCTGTAGCTCCGTGCTGGAGGACAAACCTCAGCTTGTCAGGATCTCACTCTTTATACAGGGACTGTATCAAAGTGGCACTTCCTCAAATCCCGAGTCCCCCACCTCGTCTCTCTGACAGGTGGGCTTCCTCACTGTCAAACATGCAAAGTGGTCCAGGACCCCAGCAGTTTGAATGCCTGTCTCTTCTAATGTGTAAACTCTCTGTCGGCCGGGAAGTTCCTTCAGAAGCACTTAGCGTAACGTTCCAAGCTTCTTAGTTCTTCGTAAATGAGTTGAGTGGAAGTCATCATCCCTATCTCCTGTTTCTGGGGGCTCGGTGAGATCTGTCAGCATTTAGGAGGGGAATGGGTCACGTGAAAAGATAGACAGTAGTTAGCACAGAAAGCCAGCCTAGGAAATTTGAAGAAACAGACCTGCTATTTAGCTTGTGATGTAGGAAAATGTAGATGGTGATTTTAAATATGAAGAGAAAGAAGTGGAAGGGAAATGATTGGCAGAGGGAAGGCAGTTTGAGAACTAAATAGGAAAGGCATGTGCCAGCTTGATGTTCGAAGGTGAGGTAATACTGACGAAGGTCACTGCCATCATCTAAAAGAGTCAGGTTGTTAATGACACTTTTTAGTGACCCAGTGAAATAGGAAGCTGGTAGGCTGCATGCTGCATTCGGTTAAGCTCCTTCGCCCACTGAGCCTCTGGGTACATTTCCCATGTGATGGGAGATGATGTTTCTAGCTTACAGATGCCTCCAGGGGGCGCAGTACTACTGCACAGAATCCACAGCAGGATGCTCCTGTGGAATAGAACTAAAAATGGTAGAAGATTAGATTACTTACTCTTCACTAAATTACCGTCAGTTGCTTTAAAGCCAGGAGAGGTAAGATTATTGGCTTTGAGGTTTGCTTTAGCACATCTTTAATTATTTTAATCTTCCAAAAAATTCATATGTTTGGAAAAAGTAAGCTAAGCATGGACAGTGGGAAAAAGGTTATAATTTCAACATTTAGCTTATGTTTTAACCAGAAAACTTTACTAGAGGGAAGTATGAAAGAGTTTTACCACGTGTGTATTAGCTAATATGGATATAGAGTTCATCATGAATTATTATAGACGAATCAGCTAGTATGGCTTTTTTTGTGTTTTTTTTTTTTTTTTTTTTTTTTTTTTTTTTCCCCCAAGATAGGGTTTCCCTGTGTAGCCTTGACTGTCCTGAAACTCATTTTGTAAACCAGGCCAGCCTTGAACTCACAGAAATCCGATTGCCTCTGCCTCTAGAGTGCTAGGACTAAGGACATGTGCCACCACTGTCTAATATGTTCTTTTTTTTTTTTTTTTGGTTTTTCGAGACAGGGTTTCTCTGTATAGCTTTGCGCCTTTCCTGGAACTCACTTGGTAGCCCAGGCTGGCCTCGAACTCACAGAGATCCGCCTGGCTCTACCTCCCGAGTGCTGGGATTAAAGGCGTGCGCCACCACCGCCCGGCGTCTAATATGTTCTTAAAGCTTGTATGTTCTTAAAGTCTGTTAGTAATTTTATTTTGACTATAATTCATTACCATGAGGTAGGATTGAATTCGAAACACTCAAGATTTACTTACTGTGGTCAGATCTCTGAATGAAAATGTTTGGATTACATTTTATGAACTAAAATCGCGTGAGTGACTTGAGCATTGTTTCTGCTTTATGCTGTATTATGCCCACGATTTTCATGTGAGGGACTTCGGGTGCTTCTTTTTTAACAGCCGGAAATCACTGTGGAGAATCTTCCCGCATATGTCCGACTTCAGCAGCCGTTACTGATCTTGTTCAGCGATGGCAGCATCAGCCCTCAGTTTAGGAGCACAGCTCTAGCACTGGCCAGACAGGAGCGGGTGGAGTCCTTCACCCCCTGCTGGATAAACTTGTAAGTATGTGCTGAATGACTTTGTTTTGACTTGAGAGGTAAAGGGTGGGGGAAGCCTGTGGTGTGGTGCGGTGCGCGCCTGTAATCACAGCACTCATGAGTTCAAGGCCACTCTCAGCTCCATAAAGGAAATACAATTAGTTCATTATCATTAGGAAATGAAATTCTGTAACCTTTATAGTTAACACGGGACCAAGTTCATCATCATGTTATTTTCCCAACTGGCTTTCTCAGACAAGTGCCAAGATGACCTTATTTAGACGTGACTGTTATTCTAAAATAATTGCGAGCAATATTTTTTTCTGATTTTAAAAGTAGTTGATGTCTGTTGAAAACAGTGGCAAAGGGGTTGGGGATTTAGCTCAGTGGTAGAGCACTTGCCTAGCAAGCGCAAGGCCCTGGGTTCGATCCTCAACTCCGAAGGAGGAAAAAAAAAGAAAAAGAAAACAGTGGCAAATAATAAAGGAAGCATTGTGATATTTGCAAACTTTGATTTGTGTCTCTGTGTAGTTAAAGTCACCCCATAGTGTTGAGAAGGGTTTCATTCAGTGCATCTCTTAAGTGTTTTGTTTTTTTTTTGCCATGTTTTTTATATGAATGACTGGTACTTCATTAAATGTCTGTGAATACAGTTCACATGTGCACATATGACCCTTGTTCAGACTCACAACATGGAAGACATGCTTTCTTTTTTTTTAAACTTACTTGAAAAGCAACAAAAGTGTGGTAATGCACATTTATGTTGTGGAGTCTTCCTAACATTCCATCTCACTTTTGAGGCAGGCTTGCCCCGGTAACTACCACGGTAGGCATCTAGGTTTTATGTTGTGTGAAACACGCTGCCTCAGGAAGCTAGGCATCCTTGGTGTGTGGCTCCCTGTAGGAACACAGTTATTCTTTTAGCTCTATGATGTGCAGTTAACCACCCCGGTTTTTCCCAAGGAAAGGCACATTCTTAGGGGAAAGCAGTCTTTGTAAAAGGAAGCACCCTGTTGTAGTTATGCCACAGGTTAGTTTGGAGCTGACATGGGATGCCTAGCTAAACGTTAAGGAGAACCTGTTGATTGTCTCAGCCTGTGTTGCTAAGGCCAATGTCTCCCCATTTGTAGTCCCCCCCCTCTGTGACTTCCGGCTTCTTTATGTCCATGAGTTTGGTTCTTTTAGATATTTGTACATTTAAGTGAGGTCATGTTATATTTGTCTCTCTATACCTGGAGTCATTGGCTAAGTGTGATGCCCTCAGAGTTCATCCACACAGTCACAGATGACATGATTTCCTTCTATTTAAAGAATGAATAGCATTCCATTGTGTACACTCACTGTTTATTTATCCCTTTATCTTTTGACGGACACAGATCATCTTCAGCCATGGCAGTTATGAATAATGCTGCATTGAGCATGGGATACAGATATCGTGACAGTCTAGCATCCACAAGCCGTTCTAGCTTTAATATTTCATGGAAAGTCACCCGGAAAGTCACCCGCTGTCTTTTTCCTCCCGTGATAGACTGCCCCATGTCACAAAGAAACTTTAAAAGAATTTGATTACTAGTATAATCATAGACCTCTGGGTCTTGGAGAAATCTTTTCATAAGCTTACAGGCAGGCTGATCATTGAAGTTTACTGCTCTATAAATGATTATTTTCTCTGTTGTCATAGAAGGAATTATTAACATATTCAACCATCCCTTCTTGCAGAAAGAATACTCCCGTGGGGAGGGGAATCTTGAAGGAATATTTTGGCTCTCTGCCTCCACTTCCTCAGCTGCTTTTGGTGAATCTGCACTCAGGTGGTCAAGTGTATGCATTTCCTTCAGCGCAGTCTGTGACGGAACAAAACCTGATACTGTGGCTTGAGAAATTAGAAGCGGGACTAGAAAATCCTATCAGTAAGTTTTCTGTTCTGTTCAGTACATTGAATTCTGTATTTTGTTGCATAGGTTTTCAATGTTAATCATAACTAATAAAAATGAGAACGAGTAAAGCTGTATATATGTGCTGTAAGTATTAGTGTGTTGATAGCATTTTCTGTGGAACAGTCTGGTCCTAAAGTCCCAAATGGAGACCACTGCCTCACCTAGTAAGGCCCCCTTCTTTTGAATACTGATTTGTCAAGTCCATGTTGCTTTCATAAATTTCCAGAATCTTCAGACATGTGAGTCTTGTAATATATCTACTTTAAAAAATTGTCAGGTTGGGAACATGGACCTACCAGAGTCCCCTGCCATCTTTGTACATCTTTAAAGTGCAGGTGTCACAAAGCGTCTGCTACAGCCTTTTCTTTTCTTTCTTTTTTTTTTTTCTTTCAAGACAGGGTTTCTCTGTGTAGCTTTGCGCCTTTCCTGGATCTCGCTCTGTAGACCAGGCTGGCCTTGAATTCACAGAGATCTCCCTGCCTCTGCCTCCCGAGTACTGGGATTAAAGGCGTCTGTCACCACTGCCCAGCTCAGCCTTTTCTTATGCATGGCAGTCTGTTGTCTTTTTTAAAAAAAATAATTTATTAATACTTATTTATTTTATGTATATGGTGCTCTATCTGCATGTACACCTGTGTGCCAGAAGAGGGCAGCAGATCCCACTATAGGTGGCTATGAGCCACCATGTGGTTGCTGGGAATTGAAACTCAGGACCTCTGGAAGAGCTACCAATGCTCTTAATAACCACTGAGCCCTCTCTCCAGCCCCCAATCTTGTCTTTCTATAGCCGTAAGAAAATATATAGTTTAATAGGAAGTGAGTCATGTATGAATAGTACAGTATTATATAAATATTTTGAAAACATGTATTTCAGACTGAACATGCCTCCATGAGCACACACTCTTCTGTTGACTAGATTAACTGTCATGACAGCTAACAAGAGTGAGTTTTACTGTCTACTTCTCTACTCCTCATGGGAAGTTGATGAGGTGTAGGTACTGCTCATAGAAATACCACTCTATGAAGTTTAGTAATAATAGTGGCTAACATCATTGAATGCTTACTAGGTGTGCATGACATCGATTCATCATCATTTAATTCTCCTGACAGTCATATGAAGTGTATCCATAGAAGTGTTCAACAACTAGTTTAAGTCCCAGTTAACCAGTAAATGCAGAAGTGTGAATTCCAACCTGGATCTCTGCTGTGGGGCCACAGCTTTCGTTTTTTGCATGTGCCTATGTGTGTGGTGTGTGTGCGTGTATATACATGCATGTTCAAATGTGTGTGAATGCCTCTGCTTGTGGAGGCCTCAAGTTGACATTTGATGTCTTCCTTAGCTGCTCTCCACTTCATTTATTGAGGTGGGATCTCTCCCTGAACCAGAGCTTACTAATTCTGACTACTCTAGCCAGCTTGCCTTAGGATTCCCTTCCTCTGCCTTGGGAGTGTTGGGATTATAGGTAGTCACCAGGTCTGTCCAACTTCGATGTTGGTCCAAAGGGACTCTGACCATTGAGCACTCTCCCCAGTCCCAGAGACAATTTTTAAAAATTGACAAATGGAAATCTTTGTATTTATGATATGCATGATATTTTGATACATACATATATTATGTAATGATTAAATCAAGCTAATTAACATTTGTTACCTCATGTACTTATCTTTGTGTGTGTGTGTGATGAGATCATTTAAAAATCACTGTTTGGGCTAGAGAGATGGCTTACCAGGTAAAACAGGCTTGAGGACAGGAGTCTGGATCCACAACACCTACAGAAATGCTGGGCGGGTGAGGCTGCCTGCCTGAAACCCCAGCATGCAGGAGGTGGAGGCAGGGGATCCCTAGAGCATGCTGGTTAGCTAGACTAACTGCCAAGTTCTGGGTTCAAGCAAGAGACCCTGCCTCAATATTTAAGGTAGACGATGATTCAGGAAGACACCTGAGGTCAACCTATGGTCCTCATGTGCACACAAATGTGTACATGTGCCTGCATACATACTCACATATATGCAAACACAGTCTTGCACAGTACATGCATATATACATGCAAAAAAGAGAAAAGTCCGCTGTTAGGAGTTTTCATGTTTGTGTAGTGTACTATTTACTGCAGCCCCTACTCTACAGCAGAGTTCCAGAACATGTTCTCTGTCTAACAAGTTTTGTGCTCTTTGGCCAACATCTCCTCATTTGTAGTTTCCCCTGCTCTGTGACTTCTGGCTTTTTTATGTTGATGAGTTTGGTTCTTCTAGATTTGTACATTTAAGTGAGGTCTTGTTGTATTTGTCTCTCTATACCTGGAGTCATTGCCTAAGTGTGATGCCCTCAGAGTTCATCCACACTGTCACGGATAACATGATTTCTTTCTATTTAAAGAATGAATAGCATTCCATTGTGTACACTCACTGTTTATTTATCCCTTTATCTTTTGACAGACACAGATCATCTTCAGATCATGACAGCTATGAATAATGCTGCAGTGAGCATGGGATATAGATATTGTCACAGTCTAGCATCCACAAGCCATTCTAGCTTTAATATTTAATCTGTAGTACTAATGAATACTGTCATATGTGGGTGTTTATGTCTGACTCCATTTCTTGGGGGTACAGTTTACAAGGAATAATCATACTATAGCATGGATCAACAGTCATTGCTGTTTATGGGCAGATAATATTTCACCACATGAAGACGCTACATTGAGTGTATGTTCATCGTGTGATAGGGTGCCTTCAGTTTTTGACTCTTATGAATAATGCTATAATAATAATGAAATAATTTACATGTCCCTGTCTGTGGTCATACCACATTATTAATGTAGCTTTGGAGTAGGTTTTTTTTTTAAATTGGGACATTTAATTCCATGTTTTAAAAATTATTTTGGCTATCCTGTATCCCTTTAGAATGATAGCTTGATGATACTTTTGTTTTACTTTCTGAGGCAGTTTATTGGCTGTAAAATTTTCCTAGAAACCGAGAAAATTACCTACCTTTACTGTTTAGTGTCAGTCTTAATGTGGAAGGAGGCTCCTGGTCCTTTCTTTTTTTATATTTAACATAATTTATTGAATCTTCAGGAATTTCACATCATGTACCCCAGTTCTGCTCACCTCTTTATTAAGAAATTTTCTACTCACTCCTCATGCTATCCACAGACCCGCCCTCTTCCCTCCTCCCACCACCCCAGCCCTCTTTCCCAGGCTACCCCATATCCACAACCATGTACCAGGCTGAGCTCCAGGAGTCCAGCCGAAGAGAGGGAAGAGAGATCACATGAGCAGGAGGTCGGGGTGTCAAGACCATGATGGGGAAATCTACAGAGACAACTGAACCAAGCTCTTTGGAACTCACAAACTTTAGACCAGCAGCTGTGGAATCTGCATGGGACCAGACTAGACCCTCTGCATACGGGAGACAGTTATGTAGATGGGTCTGTTTGAGGGGCCCCTGGCAGTGGGATCAGGATCTATCCCTGGTGCACGAGCTGGCTTTCTGGATCCCATTACATTTGGTCAGATACCTTGCTCACCCCTGATAAAGTGGGGAGGGACTTGGTCCTGTCTCAACTGAATGTACCAGGCTTAGCTGTCCCCCCATGGGAGAACTTACTCTGTTGGAGGAAGGGATAGGGGAGAGAACCCAGGAGAGGGGAACAGGAGGAGGGATGAGAGGGGGATCTGTGGTTGGTATGTAAAGTGAATAAAAAAAACAAACCCAAAACACAGCCTTGAGCTCATGACCCAGTTTCCATGCTTAGTGTTGTTCTTTTCTTCTGCTATGCAAAGAGATACACAGTTCCTACTCAGATACATCACAAAGTTACTTTAACAATCAAGTAAGGCAATATGTTTAGGAGCTTTGTAACCTGTAAACTTGAAGCATTAATCCATGTTAAGTTCTTCCTGGAAAGGACATTCTGAGAACTTTGATTCTGTTCCCACAACTGTTGCTAGTAATTCTGAAAGAATCACAGTTCTTCTCAGAGTTCTCTGAGAGTCTGGCATCCCTTCTGTGCAGTTTTTAATGCCTTCAGCACTGCACCCACTGAGGGTCTCCATTATTTCTGAATGTCTGCTTCTGTTCTTAAGTTACTCCTTATAAGACTTAATGGCAAGCCCCTGTGTGTTGTGTCCCTCTGTGCTAGCCAGACTGGACACCCTTAATTAGACAGGTCTCTGCTAACTGTTTTGAGAGAGGGTCAGAAGCTGGGCCAAGGTTGTAGTGACATTCTAGGAATACAGTGGGAGTGACCCACACCACAGGTGAGATTGTGGCCCTGGCCATTCTTACTGGGAGTTGGTATGCAAGTTTTTCCAGTTACCCAGCCTCTCTCTGCCCTGACCAGCTTTTCGATGCCATGGGGACATTATGGTGCTTCTGTTACTTTAAAGATTGAGCAAGTAATGCCCGGCATATAATAAAGGTTCAAGAAGTGTTTGCTACTGTTCTTTATGTCGCTAATAATTTCATGAATAATGTATCAGCCACACGATCAAAGAACAGATTTGTTTTCATTGGAAACATTAAGACCTTTCTATATTTCCCTCAGCAAGTAATTAGCAACATTGAAATGTCAAGTTCCAGTGGTTGTCCTTTAAAAATTGCATTTTTCTTTCCTTTAAACTAGACTTTCCTTAAAGATACTTTCATAAACATTTAAGTGAACATTGCCAACTGTAGAGAGTCATACTTTTTCCTTCAACCTTTCCCAGATCCTGCCAACTCCCTACACACCTAACTTCATGTTAACTTTCTAAAAATACTAAGACAAACCCATCCAACCAAGAAACAACAAAATGAAAATCAAAACAGACTGAAAAACCAAAAAATACCAAAACAAAACACGCACAAAACAAACAACAACAGCAACAACAACAGAAAACCATGGAGTCCACTTTGTTTTGGACACCCACTCCTGGGCATGAGCCTGCCCTGGAGTGTGGTTGATAATACCCAGTGACGCTCTGTTGGAGAAACTGATCTTCCCTCTCCCAGGAGTGTCTATTGCAAATAGCTTCTTGCCTATGGTAGAACTTTGCATCCACATTCCCTTCTCTGTTTGTCTGGTTTGCACTCGTGCAGACTTCTGCAAGTTGTCCCAGTCTCTGTGAGTTCATATGCGTATCAGGCCTGTTGTGTCTGGAAGATGCTATTTCCTGGAGTCGTCTCTCCCCTCTGGCTCGTACAGTCTTTCTGCCTCCTCCTCTGCATAGATTAGTGAGCATCAAGGGGAGGAATTTGATAAAGCATCCCATTGAAGGCTAAGTTCTCCAAAGTCTGTCATTCTCCGCATATCGTGACCAGTGTTTTAAAATAATGTGAAGATTCACTGCATGGCACTCATCTAAGGGAAATTATCTAATCACTGTGTATTTATAGTTCAGTTGATGCCATGGCACTTTAAAATGATTATTTGTCTATAATTAACTTTAAAAAATGGACTTGTTTTCATCAAGTGTGTGGAAAAGATATTGACTTAAAAACAGAACATGCTTCAAGATTAAGGCATTGCTTGTATGAGTAACAATGTTAAATATGTTCCAAAATAGTTTTTTCTGGAATGATTCATAGAAATAGTTACTTTTCAGAGCTAGGGAGATGGTTCACTTGGTAATGGTAGTGCAAGCCTGATGGCCTGAGTTTGATCTCTAGCACTCACATTTAAAAAACAAACAAACAAACAAACAAACAAACAAACAAAAACCCTGGTGGCAGTGACACATGCCTTTAATCGCAGCACTCGGGAGGCAGAGCCAGGCAGATCTCTATGAGTTCGAGGCCAGCCTGGTCTACAGAGCAAGATCCAGGACAGGCACCAAAACTACACGGAGAAACCCTGTAATCCCATTGCTGAGGAGGCAGAGATGAGCATGCTTGCTTGGTCAGTGAGCTCTAGAGACCATGATTAAAAGATAAGGGGAGTCATTGAAGAAGATATTACAGACACCATAGTTTACTTCTGGCCTCCAGTGTGTGTGTGTGTGTGTGTGTGTGTGTGTGTGTGTGTGTGTGTGTGTGTGTGTGTGTGTGTGTGTGTGCGCTCATCTTCCACATCATAGTCCATAATTAAAGGAAGTCAGAGGGGAGGAACCTAGAGGCAGGGCTGCCATGAGGCCATGGAGGGCTAATCACTAAGAAGATGCCTCAAAAGCTTGCCTAAAGCCCAATCTTACGGAGGCATTCTCTTAATTGAGGTTCCCTCTCCTCAGATGACTTTAGCTTATGCCAAGTTGACATAAAACTAGCCAAATGTACACACACACACACATAAAAAAAATGTTTAAAAACAGAATAGAAGGCCAGGTGTGATGGTGCATACCTTTAATGCTAGCACTTGGGAAGTAGAGGCAGGTAGATCTCTGAGCTTGAGGCCATCCTGTTCTACATAGCGAGTTCCAGAACAGCCAAAGCTACACAGTGAGACCTCTGTCTCATAAAATAAATAAAATTAAGACAGGATGCTTTTTAGGAGGACAAGACTGGAGCGGGTGATGTTTGTAATTTTAAGGGTTTAATCTACAATTTTAAGACATTAGTCTATTAAATGGATGTGATGGATTGTATGTATGGATGATTTCTTAATTATTATTTATTTGTAATTATTAATTATTTGTGTGGGGTATCCATCAGAGAAGACTGCGCAGACATGGGTTTAAGTCAATAGAAAGTCCTTATTAGCTGGCCAGTAACTGCAATGAGTGTTTGGAATCCCAGTGTAGCCCTGAGCCTTTCTCAGGGTGAGCTTTTAAGCACAGAAACCATGTCCTGGGTTGACATACTTCAGTTAACAACAACAATCAGCCTGAAGTGGAACTACAGGAAGTCAAAACGCAGGGTTAGTACCTTCAGAGACTTTCCCACAACTGTGGACTTGGATGGATTAGGTCTTGGTTTTGGTTTTGGCAGGTGGTGCTGTCAACATGCTGAGTTTTATAGCCTGAATGGTACTTCCATCATGGAGTCAACTGTGCTAATGTCTCAGGGTCTGCTAAGTCTGGGGTCCTGTTACAACTGTGTGTAAGGGTGTGCACAGCTGAGTGTATATTGTGTGCACTATGTGCATGTGGAAGCCCTCAGAAATCAGAAGACGGATTGAGTTCCCTGGAACTGGAGTTAGCAGCAGTTGTAAGCTATCCGGTGTGCGCACTGGGGACTAGAACCCCGGTCCTCTGGAGGAGCAGCAAGTGCTCTTAACCATTGAGCCATCTCTGATCAATTTTATAAATTTTTTTTAAATTTTTGGAGATAGTGTTTCTCTGTGTAGCCCTGGCTGTCCTGGAACTCCCTCTGTAGACCAGGCTGGCCTCAAACTCACAGGGATCTGCTTGCCTCTGCCTCCTGAGTGCTGGGATTAAAGGTGTGCACCACGATGCCTTGCTCTTCAATTTAACTATAACTAGTTTTAATCATAGTATACCTCTCTTGCTATGGTTTGTCTACTTTGAAACACAAATGGAAATTTGATCAGCTCTTGGCCGTGTTGGCAGGTGGGCCCTAGTAAGTGGCACTGGGTTCTAAGGGAGAGCCCCCGTGAATGGATCGATGTCTTTCATTGGGGTAGATTCGCTCCTCTAGGAACGGAGCCTTCTTTCTTTTCTACACCCACCCACTCCCCTCTGCTTCCACAGTTAAATTGAAGCAATCTGGGGCTCTCTCCAGATCCTGTCCCCTGACCTTGAACTTCCCAGACTCTAGAACCATGAGCCCAGATAAACTTTTCTTTGTAAATGAACCAAACTCAGCTATTATGTTATAACAACAACAACAAAACAAAACAAACAAACCCACAAAGTAAGACATACACTAACTGCATGAAATCTGAAGTTCTTCATGTTGAGCCTCATTCTTGTCTGTTTAATCAAGTCAGACGTTTACAGTTTGACATTTGTTTCAGTGATTTTTGGAATGTTCTAGCATGGTGCTATTGTGTCCAACCATAGTTACCTAGCCCAGCCCTTTGATTTGACACTGTGTCTTTCACATTGATTTAGTGATTGGTGGCAGATTTTATATCCCAACCAGGCTCTTATGGGGCAGATGACAGTAGCTGTATGTCTTTCTGTGATGTGTAGCTGCTCAAGTGCAGTGGTGAATGCTAGATTTACTTTATTTTTGTTTTTGAGACGATTTCTCTGTGTAGCCCTGGCTGCCCTGGAACTCACTCAGTAGACCAGGCTGGCCTCAAACTCAGAGATCCACCTGCCTCTGCCTCCCAAGTACTGGGATTAAAGGCATGTGCCATCACTGCTCAGCGATTTACTTATCTTGAACAATAAAGCAGACTTTTTAAAAAAAAGACTGGAGAGGGAAGCAAGAAACTTGATATTTTAACTTGTACTTGTCTGTCTGTAATCTTATTGGTTTTTAAATCCCCAGCAAGGTTAGCTGGCAGTAAGGTATTTTTTTTTTCTTATTAACACTTAACCACTGTAGAAAAATAAGCAGAGTATAAATATAATGCTAAAATATGAAACTAGAGGCTGAGGAGATGCTTCAGCACTTGTTGTGAAAGCCAGAGGTCTGAGTTCAGATCCCAGCGCCCGCAAGAGTTGAGCATGGCTGCTGTGTCTGTAACCGCAGTACTGAGGGATGCAAACAGGCAGGTCCTGGGAGCTTGTTGGCCGGCCAAAATGGCAAACCGCATTCAGTGAGAGACTGTCTTAAAAAAGTAAGTTCAAAAGCAATAAAGACAATGGACTTCTCCTCTGGCCTGTGCATGCACCCTGGAAAGTATCTATATACCCTCCTTATAGAACCACAAATGCAAATGGGGATGGCTAGTAAGACCTTCCTACCAATATGCATTTCAAGGTAAAACACTTTGTAGCTATATTCATACGGTGATTTCATCTCTGTTAATCGTTAATACAATAAAATTGTTGTCTTTTCCTTCCAGCAATTTTATCGGCTCAGGAATGGAAGCCTCCTCTTCCAGCTTTTGATTTTCTAAGTATGATGGATGCTCCTACATCTCAAGCTCCCACAAAGAAAGTTCCGGAGTGTATGAATGAAGCAGAGGTGCGGGAGAGTGCTGAGCAGCCACAGGGAGGGAAACCAACAGCAGCCAGAAGAGAGCCGGTTGAAACGCTCAGGATAAAGCGCTGGAACAAGAGTAGCTGGCCGAAAGAAGCGGACGAGCCGCCGCAGCTCCACAAGGAGTTATGATCGGACCTCTCGGGCTGGCCTCTCTGGGGCCCGAGAAGCTCAAGGTGGAGTCTGTTAAGGAACAATACTAAATCATGTCACATCTAGACATGTGCCATTCAATGGATTGCAATACAAATCACATATGTACAGTTTCTTAGTAGCTACATTTCAAAACCATAAAATGAGCAGGTAAAATTGATTTAAAATGTATTTCATCCAGTAAGTACACCCAGATAGCTTAATTAATATAAAGATGCTGAGAGAGTTACTTTTTCTATATGAATTCTTCAAAATACAGTGTTTTTTTTGTACTTAATGCCATCCCTCACTGAAGAGAGCCATGTTTCTGGGGCTTATTTGTCACAGGTGGTATGTGACTGTTGTATTGGGCCGCTCACTGTCAGACAAACACTAGTATAATTTATGTGTATTTGAATCAAAACTGGAATGTAGCTCTACTGCATCACCATTGACTCTATAGTGGAATCCTAGCTGGCAGTTGTATTTATTTTCTTGTAGTCCTGGAAACCAGTACTTTCCAGTTCTGCCCCTAGGGATGTTTGTCAACATCAAGAGACAGTTTCAGTACCATGACTTAGGGATACTACTGACATCATTGTACATTGTTGGGGTGCTCCTAAGCACCCTACATTGGAGAGCTTCCCCCATCAAAGAATTGTCTTTCCCGTAATGTCAGGAGTGCCAAGGCTTCCTAATCCTGTGTCCACTTAGCACAGTGGGATCTCAGTGTCTTCTATGTGACATTAAAAATGAATGGCTGTCTTACCCTGTTTATGATAAATTAACTTTTTTGGCTATTTATTTGTTTGTATTTTATGTGTTTGAGTGTTTGGCCTGCATGTGTGTAAATGTACTACGTGTGTGTCTGTTGCCCATAGAGGTCAGAAGAGGGCATTGGATCCCTGGGGACTGGAGTTATGGATAGTTGTGAGTTGTCATGTTGATGCTGGGAACCAAACCAGGGTCCTCTCTGCAAGAACAGCCAGTGCTCTTACCTGCTGAACCATTTCTCCAGCCCCAATTTTTATAAAACCTCCAAGAAGCAATGAAACTCTCCACAAAAGAACTTAGAATATATGTAAATCTGTGTGTGCATCTCTGTATTTATACATACACATGCATTTTATTGTACCTCTCCTTTTGTGTACATATGTGTGCCTTTTAAGTGTGTGTGTGCAACTTTATGTATGTATCTGTGTACATTATAAGAGAGTCTTAAATGAGCTCTTATCTCTTTAAGTTAGATTGCTAAGGTTCAGATTAAGCAGGAATTAATATTCTGCCACTATCTTCTAGAAAAAAAAAAAGAGGCTGCCTTATCTGAGTCATGCCTGAAATCTACCCTTTTTAGCTAGGGACAAAGTAGCTGGTCTCCCTGGGGTATGGGACTTGCCTTTATAATGAGAGTCCAGGATGGTACAATAGTTAGTTGTTCATCTGAAATCACATGCTGTTGGGCTCATGTGTCTGCAGCTGATCCGGCTCACTGCTGCACTGTGAATTCTCTGAGGTGTTTGTTGAAAACATAGGATTTGGTGCCCGGCTGTAATTCCTCTTTGTGGGTTATCCTGTTCATTACATTTTCTATACGTGTGACCTGCATAGTACAAATGAGTTTCATGACTTGAGTTTCACTGCTAAATTTCAGTAAACCTGTAGCGTGTGTTTCGTGGTAGCATAGATAGATGGTTTGCTGCTGTCGTCACCCTTCCTTGACTTTTCCCAGTAGCATGTTGTGGCCTACTCATGCTCTTCATTCTGACTTATTTCTGATGAAGGAGGTATGTGGGTGAACGCTTAATACCATCCTGATCATTGACGTGCTTGTTAACTGGACACACAGAAACACTATTCTTCACAATGTATCTGCACTTGGACATCCATCGGTACCTGTCCCTTTTGTGATTTTGCATCACAGGCTGTCTTCATGTGCTCCCCTTGGCCTCCCCTTTTTCTCTTGGACCACTTACCCAAGCAGCAGAATCTCAGCTTTGGCTAGTTTAAGCAAACAGGAGTGCTGGGTACTGACAGAATCTAAAGAAAAATTAAACAGTTTTTAAGAAGACTGACGCTGTCCTGGGAACTGTGTGGGGAGCTCGTGTAGTAAGTGGCTCAACAGGTCTTTCATCTCTTCAGCTCAGGAGAGTCCAGGGAAAGCCTTGGTTGGGGGGTGCCTAAGTTCTTTAAGCAATAGCGCTAACAAGAATTCTTCAGTGTCGAGGAGGTAAACTCATAGAAGGAATCAGTCTTGTTGAGGATGAAACTCGAGCGTGAGTGTGGAGAGGAAGTTGAAAGCCTAGTGTGGCGATATCACATGTGCAGATCAGTGTCTGTCTTTGGTACTAAAAAACAATTAAGGACAGCTTGAGACTTGTTCTCCGAACCAAGGTGTAGGAAGCTGTAAGGCTGTTTTCATTTAAGATTCTTTATGTGTCTGTATGTGAGCCTGCATGAGTTTATGTGTACCACAAGGGAGCAGGAGGAGGCCAGGAGAGGCCATTGGATTCCCTGGAGCTGGAGTTATAGGTAGTTGTGAGTTGTCGTGAAGGTGCTGGGCACTGAACCCAAGTCCTCTGCAAGAAAAGTGTAAGTGCCCTTCATGACTGAGCCAAATCTCCAGCCCCATATTTTTTTTTATCCTAACAAGAGAAAAAGAAGCCACAGCCTTCCTTAAGGCATCAGAGAAAATCAAGGGAGTTGATCTCCGAAGAATGGTAAGCCCTTTCAAAGGAAAACAGGACCCAGGCACTGCTTGGCAAGAATAGGAAGCTGACACCAAAGCAAGAAGAAACGAGTTGTTATTTCTACCCCACCTGCACATAAATTAGCCTTACCAGACAGTGTTGGCAAGGACTGTATTACTCCTGTCAGTGAACGCTGATCAGACTACAGATACCTGCATTTTTCTTCGCCCCCGGTTTCAAGCAGAGGGTGCACAGACAGGGATGTGCTTCAAGGAAGGAGCCTCGAGCTTAAAGAAACTTGAGCACTTCATAGTGGGTGTTTAGTGTGCCCGTTCTAGAGAGCAATTAGTGTCCGCATACTGAACAGCCATGCTAATGCACCCGAGAGGATGCTGGCTTACTAGGTCTTAAATTTTATGCCCCAGAAAAGATAGACTGGAATAATGGCAGGCATGTGAAAGACTTAGAGGATTAGGATGGAAACTGAAAATGTTCATTCTTTAAAGGACAGTGATGCCTGTAATCCCAGTACTGGAGGTGGAGGCCAGAGAGTAAGGAGAGGACAGCCTCACCTACTTATTAAGATCCTGTTGAAGGGGAGGGTAGGATGGGGATAGAACTAAATGGAGAATGCTTTCCTGGCATGTGTAAGGTCCTGGGTTCTCTCCCCAGCGCCATGAATAAAATGAATAAGAAGTGCAGTGTATGAAGGGTGTTAGATGAGAAAAGGCCCTGACATGACATTTGCTCACATTCACTTGGGCTCCTTTCTACGACTTCAGGGAGTACTCTTGAGAAAGACTGGGGCAGGAGAGTCCCCCTCAGGAGCACGAAAGCAGGGCAGTTGACCTAATGCCTGGGTGGAGAGCAGGAAACACTCCTCTCCACAGACTTTGTACACAGCTGAAGTCATTGTCACTGGGTGAGAACTGGCAAGCTTTCCTGTCCTGATGGCCCAGGCTTTTCTTTTCTCTTTTCATTTCTTTTCTTTTCTCTTCTTTTACTCTCTTTGCTGTGGATATTGCTCTATATAAATAAAACACTGATTGGCCAGTGGCCAGGCAGGAAGTATAGGGGGGACAAGGAGAGAGGAGAATTCTGGGAAGTGGAAGGCTGAGGAGGGAAGACACTGCCAGCCGCTGCCATGACAAGCAGCATGTGAAGATGCCAGTAAGCCATGAGCCACGTGGCAAAGTATAGTTTTATAGAAATGGGTTAATTTAAGATAGAAGAAGTAGATAACAAGAAGCCTGCCACAGCCATACAGTTTATAAGTAATATAAGCATCTGAGTGATTATTTTATACGTGGGTTGTGGGACTGCAGGGGCTTGGTGGGACCTGGAGAGAAGCTCTCCAGCTACATTTCTCTTCTCTTCTCTTCTCTTCTCTTCTCTTCTCTTCTCTTCTCTTCTCTTCTCTTCTCTTCTCTTCTCTTCTCTCCTTTCCCTTCCTTCCTTCCTTCCTTCCTTTTCCTTCCTTCCTTCCTTCCTTCCTTCCTTCCTTCCTTCCTTCCTTCCTTCCTTCCTTCCTTCCTTCCTTCCTTCCTTCCTTCCTTCCTTCCTTCCTTCCTTCCTTCCTTCCTTCCTTCCTTCCTTCCTTCCTTCCTTGCCAAACTCTACGTGAAGGCAAAAACCAGAGAAGTAGCTATATCTCTGACATTGCCTTTCTCCAAAAGCATCTGTCATGTGATGAATTTCACTTTTTATATTTCAGTGAGTCATTTTGTTATCACTTAAAAAAAAGGTTTATTTATTTATTAATTATGTATACAGTATTCTGTCTGCATATACACCTGCATGGCAGAAGAGGGCACCAGATCTCACTCTAGATGGTTGTGAGTCACCTTGTGGATCTGGGGATTGAACTCAGAACCTCTGGAAGAACAGCCAGTGCTCTTCACCTCTGAGCCATCTCTCCAGTCCCTTGTTCTTACTGTTTTAACAAAAACACAAAAGCTAAACTAAATAATATAAAAATCCTTGAGTGAGTTGTTAAACCAAAGAGTTTTTGTAACTCCTTTGTAGCTGTTAGAAGTAGGACACTTTCAGTAGGAATGACTGACTGCAAAGTAACAAAATCTTTGAGCCAGGAGGTGGTGGCCCACGCTTCAAGGCCAGCCTGGTCTACAGAGGGAGATCCAGGACAGCTCCAAAACTACACAGAGAAACCCTGTTTTAGAAAAAAAGCCCCCCACCCTCTAAAAAACAGACAAGCAAACAAACAAACAAACAACTTTGGTAGTTTCCCCTTTAAGTTGTCACACATGTGACATAACCATAAAAAAGAACCGAATATAAAAATGAAAACAAGGTATCAAGTTTCTCTAGCCACCATGGATCTGATGATCTGAAGACCAGAAAAGAGAAATTTTATTCTGGGGAAAGTTTTGAGTCCCAGGAGCTACTGGTGAATCCCATACCAACTGCCATGTTGGTGCAAAAAGTCTAACCTGGGTCCTCTGGAAGAGGAGCCGATGCTTCTAACTGCTGAGCCATCTCTCCAGCTCCCCCTAACCCCAGTTTTTACTTTTAGCCTTTCTGTATATTTACATATAACATGTGTCCTGGCTAGTTTTATGTCAGCTTGACACAAGCTACCGTCATTGGGGAAGAGGGACACTCAACTGGAGGGAAAAGCCTCCAAAAGATCTACTTGGAGGTAAACCTGTCGTGCATTTTCTTAATTAGTGGTTGATACAGGAGGGCCTGGCCCATTGTGGGTGATGCCATCCCTGGACAGGTCGTCCTAGGGTGCATAAGAAAGCAGGCTGAGCAAGCCATGAGGAGTACGCCAATGAGCGGTGTTCCTCCACGGCCTTTGCTTAAGTTCCTGCCTGGAGTTCTTGCCCTAACTTCCTTTCATGACAGACTACCACTGTAAGCAGAAATAAACTCTTCCTATCCAAATTGCTTTTAGTCACAGTGCCTTATTGCAGCATTAGAACCCCTAATTAAGACACTAGTATACTAAATGTGGGAAAACTGCAAGCATTCACTGGATAAAATCAGGAATAAAACAAGGGTGCCTACTCTGTCTGCTCTTACTCAGCGTTATGCTCAGTGTCTTGGCTAGAGCCATAAGACAAAAGAAATAAAACAGACACAAATAGGGGATGGGTAAATTTTTCCTTATTTGTAAACAATATGATCATCTACTAAAATAAACAACCAAAAAAAAAAAAAACCCTTAAAGATGCAACCAGGAAACTTAGACATTTTCAGCGAAGTAGCAGGATACAGAATCAACACAAAAATGAATAGGCTTTCTATATATCAACCACAAACACGCCGAGGAAGGGGAAAGGAGGGGGAAAGGTCCCATTTACAATAGATTCACAAAAACAAAATAAAATACCAAGGCATAAACCCAACTGAGGAGGTCAAAGGCCTCTGTGATGAAAACTTTAAAACACCGAAGAAAGAAACTGAAGAAACTACAAGATTAAAAGGCCTCTCCTGCTCAGAGGTTGACAGGTTGATATAAAAATATTTATATCGACAAAAACCGTCTATAGATTCAATGTATTTCACATCAAAATTCCAATGACATTCTTCACAAAACTAGGGGGGAAAATCTTAAAATCCATATGTCAATACAAAGGACTTCAACTAGCCAAAGCAATCTTGTGCCTAGTAACCTTAGTATCTAAAGTGATTACTGATTCCTTTCTGCTATTAGTGTTTGCCAACTCTTAGTCACAGTAAGCCCAATTCCCACCCCCACCCTCACCCGCCTTGGGTTGTTGCTTAATTCTGGCTAGACACACAACCTTGCTTTGAAAAGCTGTCTGAGCATTCCTTTGAGACCTACTATGAAGGGGCCTCTCCCTAGAAACAATGCACATTTACTTCTGCGGGAAGATACTTGCCTCAGGACCTATCGGAACTACTTTAGACCGAATTTAATCACTGGAGGGTTTGTTTGGATGACAGTGTATGCCAATTTTGTTGGTAAATCTCAAGGCTGGCTATAATTCCAAGTTCTCAGAGATGCCGCTGCCGATGCTGCCAATGCTGCTGACACGCCTCCCTCTCCTTTCTTAGGCGACACTCCAACATCTTCCCACAGAATCACTGAGATCGCAGATGAAGAAAACAGTCTTCCTCTTCCCTCTCCCCCATCCCCTCCCCAACTCTCCCTCTTATTGTCCCATTTCTCCTTTTCTTCTGGGGACCAAACTTGCTCTCAGTTAGAAATTAAAGGGACACCTTTTAGGCTAAGCTCCCCCTTCTAACTTCAACAATAACTGTCCCAAGATGTTCCAATGTTCCACCCTGGGTAGACGCAGAGCTTGGGGTTGTCCTCCATGACTGTGGGCAGGAGCACAGATACACTGTCTTCCAGGTACCTCCCAGTCAGATGGAGCTGTCTGTAACTCCAATCCCGGCCGACGCCCTCTTCTGGCCTCTGCAGGCATCAGGCACACATGTGGTACATAGACATACCACATGGGCAGAATTCTAATACACATAAAAATAAATGTGAAAATTTAAAAAGTAAAAAGAATAGGGAAATATATACAAGGCAAGATTTCTACATATGAAAAAGGTGGTCAGAAAAACCCCAATGTTAGATGAGATAGACATTAAATAAAAAATATTAAGCAGTGTCACTTCATAATGGTAATGTCAACTCACCAGTAAATTAAGATAGTTTTAAATTTCTTCTTTTAAATCTGCACGGGTGTTTTTCTTGTATATGTGTTTGTGCACTGTGTGCATGCCTGGTGCCCCTGTGCCAGAAGAGGCCACCAGATCCCTTAGAACTAGGGTTACAGATGGTTGTGATCTGCCATGTGGATCCTAGGAACCAAACCCAGATCAGCTGCAAGGACAGAAAATGCTCCTCAGAGTTCTCTCTCCAGTCCCCAGTAACCTTTTTAACTACCCAGTAATATTATAAAGATATATGGAGTAGAGCTTAGCAGAGCTAAACAATTTCATTACCATTCAGTTTTTTAGGTACCTAATTAGTACAGCTAACAGGAAAAAAAGCCAAAGAAAGTTACTAAGGATTTAAACAATGGTGTTGATATGCATAGCTTTGCCCAAGGACTGTAGCACAGACATTCCTTTCACGATCTTAAGAACATTTATAAAAGTTGACATGGGCTGGCTTATAAAGCAAATCTCAAATATTGTTAAAAGATGAACAAAATGTACAGTGTTGTGCTTTCTGACCACAATGCGACCAATCAAGGAAAGAATCACAAAACAATGCTTAAAGGGCAATGCTAAGGCGAAGATTGGAATAGAATCTGGGCATCACAATACTTCTTACTACCAAAGCTCGTAGGTTGTGCTGGTTAGCTTTAACTGTTACGTTGGCCCAGCCTGGAGTTACCGGAGAAGGAAAGACTCAGTTGAGGGGTTGGGGGGATGTCTGTGACAAATTGTCATTATTGTGAGTTGAGTTGGAGGGCTACCATTCCCTAGGCAGGTGGTGCTAGGCTAGGTGAGAAAGGTAGTTAAAGCCTGAGACGGAGCTAGCAACAGTGTCCCTTTTCGGTTTCTGCTTCAAGTTCGACGTGAGTGCCTGCCTCGAGTTCCCTCAGTGATGGGCTGTCACCAAGAGTGTGAGACAAAGAAATACTTTTGTCCCCTAAATTACTTTTAGCCCAGGTGTTTTTTGTTTGTTTTATCAAAGCCACAGTAAGGAAACTAAAACAGAAATAAACTCAGCTCTTCCTCATATCTACATAGTAGGATAGTAGAAAAGTCTTTCCTGGCAGTGATATTTCTTTGAAAAAAAAATAACTTGTATGTGTAATACCTGAAAATAATACTAATATGGCCTGCTACTAAATTACTGAGTAAGCAGGTAATTCAGACATCATCTCATTTTAGAGTTGATTAATGTTGTAACATTTCACATTTTTCTTAAAGTAAACCTTCTTTAAAAACTACTAAGATATGTTAATAAAATTCTACCCAAGATTTAGTTTGAATAACCCTCGGTCAAGTCCTTACACAGACTTTAAGAGCCATTAAAAACAGAGGGAGATTGCCGAGTCTGGATCCAGTGAAACATTCCAGACCACCCTCCTGATTGCAAATAGGCAAAACTTCATGTCAGCCTTTTAATCAAATAAAATCCTCATTTCCTCTGGCATTCCACGAAGCCCGGATTTTGTTGTCCCTGTGGATATCATGTGAAGTTATGAAGGCTTCCTTTGGATTATTAATTTTCCTCACATTTAAGCATAATTCTTTCTTAGAAATACAATGTAACAAGCTGCTCTGTTCTTGGTGTCATGAATTACCTGAACGTTTGCTTTGTTGTCCTGAAGGTGACTAATATGTTTAAACCGATCCCCAAAGCTGCCATCTAGGACTCTAAAAACATCACCATCCTATATGCCATGGTCTCAACATAGGTGAGCATAGGTAAATAAATCCCCATTCAGTTACAAAAGAGGCTAGGATCATTCTTCTTTCTGAAGATACTTACATTCTTAGGAGAGGGAGCTGTTGGATAAAAGTGTGATTTAAAAGGAACTGCTTTATGTTTTGCAAACATAACCAAGAAACCCGAATGTCTAGAGCCACCTGGGAGATCTAGCCAGCAGAGCAGACTACTCAGAGAACAGATTTGAGTTCAGATGGAAAGATCATCAAGGTGACTTGCTGAGTTCTGCTTTGATTTGATCTCAACTGTGTCCTGGCTCTTCCCTCCTGGATTATGAAAGTATATAACTTCTTTTTATTTCAAAGGGGCTACAGTTAAGAGACTTTGGGTTTTTAAAGAGACCTTGGACTTTTAAATCCTTGGGATGTGTTAAAGGCTGTAGGAATTTTAAAATTGGACTGTATTTTATAAATTATGATAATAAAATGAGATCTTGGGGGCAAACAAGGAAAGGTTGTACTTTAAAGCAATGTGTTTCTCAGAGCTCAGGGAAGCCCGCCAAAGAGGAGAAGGAAAGAGCCAGAGGGGATGGAGGGCACCAGGAGAACAAGGCCCTCTAAATCAACTGAGCAAAGCTCAGGGCTGACGTGGGTCTGCACCAGGTCCCCTGCGTAGATATTACAGCTTTCAGCTTAGTATGTTTATGGGACTCCTAAGTGTGTGAGCAAGTGGGTCTCTGATTCTTATGACTTCACTTGGGGCTGGTTTCCTTCTGCTGGTTTGCCTCGTCCAACTTGGATGTGATGGTTTTTGTTTTATTATAGTTTATTTTGTTAAAAAAATGAAGTGATGTGTTTGTGTGCCAACGGTGACAAGTGATTGCGTGGTTATTTTTTGTCAACTTAAGAGCTAGGAAGAGGGAATCACAGTTGAGAAATACCTCCATCTGATCTGCCTGTGGGCATGACTGGGGACATTTTCTTTCCCCTTTCTAAAAAGTTGAAAATATAGTTTTTTTTTATACAATATATTCTGATTAGAGTCTCCCCTTCTTCTAGTCCCTCCTCTTGTCTAGATCCACACACAGACATAAGTGGTGATAATAAAATGTAATAAGATGCAATAAAAACAAACAAGTTAGAACAGGACAGAATAAACAACAGAAGGAAAGGAGCCCAGGAAACAGATACAGACCCAGAGACCCACTCATTTGCACACCCAGGAGTCCCATGAAAACACAAAACTAGAAGCCATAATAAATGCTCAAAATCTATAGAGTAAATAAATAAATGAAAGTAAAAAGATATATATTTTAAAGCCCCAACACGACATTATGAGACAAGGAACCTCCAAAGATGCCATTGAGTCCATTTTCGGCTGGTCAACTACCACTGGCATGGGGCCTACAGTGAAGAGTAGTTGATTTGGAGTATACCGATTTTTCATTTGCAAATGATTATCCCTTGGAGATAGCTTCTGAGTTAGGGATAGAGGCATGTGTCCACTTCTCTCAGTTCTAGGACCCTATCTGGTGTAGACTGGTGCAGGCTCTGTGCATGCCACCAAGTCTCTGTGAGTTCACATGTGTGTCAGTCCTGCTGTGTCTAGAAGGCCTTGTTTTCTTGGTGTCTTCCATTCTCTCTGGCTCTGACACTCTTTCTACCTCCTCTTCCACTGGGTTCCTGAAGCTCTGAGTGGAGGGTTTGATGGAAACATCACATTAAGGGCTGAATGTTCCAAGGTCTCTTACTCTTTGCATATTGTCTCACTGTGGGGTCTCTTCATTTGCTACTCTCTGCTGCAGGAGGAAGCTTCTCTGATGATGATTGAGCAAGGTCCTGATCTATGAGTATAGCAGAATGTCATCAGAAGCCATTTTATTGCTACATCCCTTTTGTAAAATGTAGTATTTGGTTTCCCCCTAGGTTCCTGGACTATCTAGTCTCAGGCTCTTGGTCTCAAGCAGCACTGGGTATGGGTTCCATCTCATGGAGTGGGCCTACAGTTCAATCAGATATCAGTCACTCCCACAAGCTGTGTGTCTCCGTTGCACTAGCATATCTTGAAAGCAGGACACCATTGTGAATGGAAGGATTGGCAGCTGGTTCAGTGTTTACATTTTTCCTCTAGCAGCATGCAGAGTATCTTCCAGTACCAAGAAGACTAGTCAGTAGGGGTGAGGGCTCTAGGTAGGGCTCCAGCTGGACTTCTCTGTGTTTATTGAGTTGTATAGATGTTATTTTCAGCAATAGGGCTTTGCTGTCAGTTTGTGGAGAGCAATCTATAGCTTTTGCAACAGTAACCACTTCCAGTACTGAGGCTTCATGTGGTGAGAGAGATGTCCAGCTGGGTCTCTGCCTCCCCCATTATTTGGCGATTTCATTTAGATCACTTTCATATATGTGGGAAGCTTCAATTTCAAAGCTTTAGTTTAGGAAGCTTCTACTCTATGACCCCTCAAATGGATCTTAAATTTAGCTGTCCCTCCCTATATTTCCTCTATTTCTCCCCTCTTCCTACCCCCTCCCTGTTTGATCCTCCTGTTCAGTCCCCCAATCCTTCATCCATTCATAACAAATAACCATCTATTCTATTTCCCCTTCCTGGGAGATTTGTTCCTCCCCCCTTAGTCACTTACTCTATACCTAACCTCTGTGGTTCTATGGATTATAGCCTGCTTTTCTGAACAGCTAACATTCACATGTAAGTGAATATATACCATATTTCTCTTTCTGGGTCTGGGTTACCTCACTCAGAATTTTTTTCTAGTTCTATCCATTTGCCTGCAAATTTCATGATTTTATTTTTTTTAAACAGTAGAGTAATATTCCATTGTGTAAATGGACCACATTTTCTTTATCTATTTGTCCACTGATGGACATCCAGGTTGTTTCCAGTTTCTGGTTATTATGAATAGAGCAGCAATGAACATGGTTGAGCAAGTGTCCCTGAAGTAGGATGAAACAGCCTTTGGATATATGCCCAGGAGTGGTATAGATGGATCTTGAAGTAGATTCTCATCTTCCTGAGGAACAGGCCACACTGGTTTCCACAGTGTCTGTACAAGTTTGCACTCCCACCAACAATGTATAAGTTCCTCTTACTCCACATCCTCGCCAACATGAACTGTCATTTGTTTTATTGATCTTGGCCATTCTGACAGGTGTAAGGTGGAATCTCAAAGTAGTTTTGGTTTGCATTTCCCTGATGGCTGAGGATGTTGAACATTTCTTTACATGCTTCTTAGCCATTTGAGTTTCCTCTTTTGAGAGTTCTGGTTAGATTTATACCCCATTTTTAAATAGGGTTATTTGTTTTCTTGATATCTAGGTTTTTGAGTTCTTTATATATTTTGGTTATTAGCCCTCTATCAGATGTGTAATTGATAAAAAAATCTTTTCCAATTCTGTAGGCTGCCACTTTGTCCAAATGGCGGTATCCTTTGCCATGCAGAAGCCTTTAAGTGTCAGAAGGTCCCAGTTATTAATTGTTGATTTTAGTGCCTGTGCCAATGGTGTTCTGTTCAGAAAGTCTTTTCCTGTGCCAATGAGTTCAAGGCTATTCCCCACTTTTTCTTTTATCAGATTCATCTGGCCTTATGTTGAGGTCTTTGATCCATTTGGAGTTGTTTTGTACATCATCATAAGCATAGATCTCTTCTCATTCTTTTATATGTAGCCATCCAGTTTGACCAGCATCATTTGTTGAAGATGCTGTCCTTTCTTCTAGTGTGTATTTCTGGTATCAAAAATTAGATGTTTGTAGATGTGTAGACTTACTTCTGGGTCTTCACTTTGATCCTAGTGATCAACATGTCTGTATTGGTGCCCATACCATCCAGGTTTTATTTATATAGCTCTGTAGTACAGTTTGAGATTGGGGAAGGTGATACCTCTAGCAGTTCTTTCATTGATCTGGAGTGTTTTAGCTATCCTGGGCTTTTTGCGTTTCTATATGAAGCTGAAAATTGTCATGCCCGCATTGAATCTGTAGATTGTTTTTGGTAGAATGGCCGTTTTTACTATAGTAATCCTACTGGTCCATGAGCACGAGAGACCTTTCCATCTTCTAATATCTTTTTCAGTTTCTTTCTTTGGTGTCTTAAAGTCTTTATCACACAGGTCTTTCATTTGCTTTGTTAACATTACCCCAGGATATTTTATATTTTTGAGGCTATTGTGAAGGGTGTTGTTTCCCTGATTTCTTTCTGAGTCTCTTTGTCATTTGTAGCTAGGAGGGCTACTGGTTTTTGTGTGTTCATTTTGTGTCCTGCTACTTTGCTGAAAGTGTTTATCAGCTGCAGGACTGTGGAATTTTCAAGCTCACTTATGTGTCCTATCATATCATCTGCAAAGAAAGGTGCTTGGACTGCTCCCCTTCCTGTTTGTATCTTCTTGATCTCCTTCTTGTCTTCTTCTTGCTCTAGCTAAGACTTCTAGTACCACATTGACTAGGTATGGAGGAATTGGACAGCTTTGTCTTGGTCCTGATTTTAGTGGAATTGCTCTGAGTTTCTCTCCATTTAAGTTGATGTTAGCTTTATCATCTAAGTTGCCTTTATCATGTGAAGGCATGTCACTTGTATCCCTAATCTCTCCAGGACTTTTATCCTCAAGGGTTGTTGGATTTTATCAGAGGCCTTTTCTGCATTTAATGAGATGATCATGTGTTTTTTTTCTTTCAGTTAGTTTATGGGGGGGTTTACATTTATTGCTTTTCATATAGTGAACCATTCCCTCATCTCTGGGATGAAGCCTACTTGATCATGACGGATGGTCTTCTTGATGTATTCTTGGATTTTGTTATCAAGTATTTAATTGAGAATTTTTGCATCTATGTTCATAATGGAAACTAGTCTATAATTGTCTTTGTTGGTTCTTTGTGTGGTTTAGGTGTTAGGTATGTTTCTATTTTGTGAAATTATTTGAAGAGTATTGGCATTAACTCTTCCTTTTGAAAGTCTGATAGAATCCTTCCCTGAGCCGGGTGGTGGTGGTGGTGGTGGTGGTGGTGGTGGTGGTGGTGGTGGTGGTGGTGCACACCTTTAATCCCAGCACTTGGGAGGCAGAGCCAGGCAGATCTCTGTGAGTTCAAGGCCAGCCTGGTCTACAGAGTGAGTTCCAGGACAGGCAACAAAACTACACAGAGAAATACTGTCTCAAAAAACTACACACACACACACACACACACACACACACACACACACACACACACACACACGAATCCTGCACTGCTGGGCGGTGGTGGCACACACCTTTAATCTCAGTACTCGAGAGGCAGAGTCAGGCGGATCTCTGTGAGTTTGAGGCCAGCCTGGTCTACAAAGCGAGTTCCAGGAAAGGTGCAAAGCTCCACAGAGAAACCCTGTCTCGAAAAAACAAACAAACAAAACAAAACAAAACAAAACCCCCCCAAAAAACCAAGAATCCTGCCCTGAAACTGCCTGGCCCTGGGTTGGGAGACTTTTAATTATTGCTTCTATTTTACTGGGGGTTATAGGTCTGTTTAAATTGCTTATCTGGTCTTGATTTAACTCTGGTAGGTGGTGTGTATTGAGAAAGTTATCCATTTCTTTAGGGATTTTCCAATTTGGTGGAGCTCAGGTTTCTAAAGTATATCCTTAAGATTCTCTCTTGTTTCTTGTGATGCCTGACTTTTCCTTTCCAATTTTGTTAATTTTGATCTTCTCTATGCTTTTTAGTTAATTTGACTAAGGGTTTGTCACTCTTATTTTCTCAAACAAATGACTCTTTGTTACATTGATTCTTTGTATTTGTTTGTTTCTATTTTATTGATTTCAGCCCTGAGTTTGGTTATTTCTTGTAATCCACTCCTTTTGGGTGTGGTATTTTCTTTTTGTCCTATAGCTCTCAGGTGTGCTGTGAAGTTACTGGTATGACATCTTTCCAGTTTTTTTATGTGAGTACTTAGTGCTAGGAACTTGCCTCTTACAACCACCTTCATGTGTTCCATAAGTTTGGATATGTTGTGTATTCATTTTCAATCAGTTCTAGAAAGTTTTACATTTCCTTCCTTATTTCTGTCTTGACCCATTTTTCGTGCAGTAGAGAGTTTTTCAGTTTCCCCGAGTTTGTAAGCTTTCTGTTGTCGTTAATCCAGTTTTAATGTGTGGTGGTCAGATAGGATGCATCTCTTGTATCTCTCGAGCTTTGCTTTGTATCTGAGTATTTGGTCGATTTTGGAGCAAGTTCCATAAGATACTGAGAAGAAGGTATTTGTGTGTGTGTGTATGGGGGGGGTTTGGGTGAAATGTTCTATAAATATCTGTTAGGTCCATTCAATTTATGACATCAGTTAGCACCAGTATTTCTCTGTTGAGTTTTTCTCTGGATGACTTCTCTATTAATGAGTGTGGGGTCTCTCACTATTGAATTCTCTAACTATCCACGTGTGAAGGTCAATATGTGAGTTAAGCTATAGTACTGTTTTGTTTATGAATGTGGATGCCTTTGTGTTTGGTGCACAGATGTTAAGAATTGCAATGTCCTCTTGGTGGGTTTTTTCTTTGATGAGTGTGTAGTGTTTTTCACTATCTCTTCTGATTTGAAGTCTATTTTGTGGGATGTTAAATGGCTACACTGGCTTGTTGCTTAGGTATGTTTGCTTGAACCATCTTTTTCCATCATTTTATTCTGAGGTTGAAAGACCCTAGCCCTTCAGGCTTATACCCCCAAGCCTCAGGAAAGGAGAAACTTCAAGCACCAGGAAATGAGAAACTAAAAATCTAGTTCCAAGGGCAACCTGACTTAGCCATTGTTCAATCTCCCCTGCAACCATATAATAATGTAAAAAGATTTCTGTTAAGAGATGTGCTCAACTGTGACTGGGATAGTTGCAGGTGTTCCAGGAAGGACCACCATGACCTGTGTGTAAACTCCACTCCCGCCCTGATATCCCCCCTTGAGGTTTCAGGAAGAATGTACCTGTTGATGTAACTGAACCCATCTGTGATCACTCTGTAACCAGACTGTGATCTTGTGAAACAAAATTGTATGGGAATTGTAATCTTGTGGGTTTTGTGGGTTTTTCCTTATAAGCCCTGATGGGGCTGGAGTAAGAGGCGGCTCTTGCTCTTAGGAGCAGAGTTTGCCCTTCTGTATAGAAGCTTAATAAATCCTCATGCTGTTGCATCAACTGGACTGGAGTCTGGGTTCTTGGGGTGCCCACTTGAGACCCTAAATTTTGGGGTCCAACAAGGTGATGTCTATCCTTGATGTTGAGGTGTATTCCTTGGTTGTAGCACAAGGGTGGATCCTGTTTTTATATTCACTCTGTGTCTTTTTTACTGGGGAATTGAGACCATTGATGATGAGAGTTATTGAACAGTGTTTCTTGATTCCTGTCATTTTGTTTTTTTAAAAAACAAATTATTTTTATTTTATGTGCACTGGTGTTTTGCCTGCATGTATGTCTGTGTGCAGGTGTCAGAATTTGGAGATACAGACAGTTGCTAGCTGCCATGTGGGTACTGGGAACTGAACCTAGGTACTCTGGAAGAACAATCAGTGCTTTTAACTGCTGAGCCGTCTCTTCAGCCCCATTATTTTGTTCTTGTTTTATGTTTTTTTCCCTCCTTTGATTTGCTGGTCTTTGTGTTTTCTTTGGTGAGGTTAACTTCTTCAGCCTTCTGCAGAGCTAAATTTGTAGATAGGTATTGCTTAAATTTGGTTTTATCATGGATATTTTGGGGGTATAGTAGTCTAGGCTGGCATCTGTGGTCTCCTAAGTTTGTAGCACATCTTTCCAAGCCCTTTGGGCTTTTAGTCTCCATTGGGAAGTCAGGTATTAGTCTAATAGGTCTGCCTTTATATGTTATGTGGTCTTTTTCCCTTCCAGCTTTTAAATTTTTAACTTGTTAGGTGCATTTAGTATTTGATTATTATGTGCTGAAGGGAATTTCGTTTATGACTCCATCTATTTGGTGTTCTGTATGTTTCTTGTACCTTGGCAAGCACTTCTTTCTTTATGTTAGGGGATTTTTCTTCTATGATTTGTTGAAAATATTTTCTATGCCTTTGACCTGTGTTTCTTCTCCTTCCTCTATTCCTATTTTTCATAGATTTGGTCTTCTCATAGTGTCCCAAATTTCCTGGATGTTTTGTGCCAGAAGCTTTTTTTTTTTTAATAACATTTTTTTTGACTGAGGTATCCATTTCTTCTACCTTGTCTTCAGTGCCTGAGACTCTCTCTTCTATCTCTTATATTCTGTTGGTGAGACTTGCCTCAGAAGTTCCTTTTGGAGTTCCTAAATTTTTTCATATCCAGATTTTCCTCAGTTTGGGTTTTCTTTATTGATTTTCTGTTTCCACCTTCAGATCTTAAACTGTTTTCTTCATTTCCTTCCACTGTTTGTTTGTGTTCTTATAGATTTGTTTAATGGGTTTATTCATTTCTCTTTTAAGAACCTTTGTCATATTCGTGAAGGCTATTTGAGGTCCTTGTCCAGTGCTCAGCTGTGTTACATTTCTCAGGGTCTACTATAGACAGGTTACTGGGCTCTAGGGGGATGGATTGTCCTGGCTGATTTGATTCTGTTTTTACACTGGTATCTAGGCATCTGGTGTTGGGAAGATTGTAATTCTAGGTGCTGATATCTGTTCTTGTCTTTGTTTGGTGTCTTTTGTTCCTTGGTTTCTGTTATCCTCTCTGGTTCTTAGGAGAGTTGTTGGCTGTGTGTTGTCTAGTAGGGAATGCTTCTGGGATCCTGAGACATACAGCCACTGAGGGTTCAAGGTAGAATCTGTTTCTAGGTATTGGGAGCTAACACTTAGGATTGGGAATGGGCTAGAAAGGGGTGCTAAGAGAGTCCACAGGAGGGAGGAAAACAGGATGTTCCTCCAGGATCTGCTTTATATACTGGGAATGAGGAAGGGCCATAGCAGATGGTCTTCTGCAGAGCTCGGGATGAGACTGGAGGGACTGGAGTTGGAGAGGAGGAAAAGGTGAAGATCTGCAGTTGCATTACCTGCTTCCCTGGCCTATGTGGCCAGCGGGTTCCCAGGGAGTGCTTGCTGGAGATGGTGTTAGGATAAGGGACGGGAAGGGCAGGAAGATTGGAGAAGGTCTGTGCCATCCATTGGAGATGACAGCAGAGAGGGAGAGGGGACCGCAGCAGGTGATCTGTCACAGAGTTGGGGTGAGAGTAGGAGACTGGAGGAATGAGGGGCAAGGTGAAGATCCACCGTTAGCCTACCTGCTTCCCTGGCCTGCATCAGGACATTTCCTTAACTGATAATTGATGGAGGAGAACCTGGCCCAGTGGGTGGTGCCGCCCCTGCACAGGAGATCCTGGTAGCTGAGCAAGCCAGAGGGAGGCAGCTGGCAAGCAGCATTCCTCCACCGTCTCTGCTTCAGTTCTGGCATCAGGTTGGTGCCTTAGTTTCCCTTGATGATGAATTGGAAACTGTAAGATGAAACAATCTCTTCACTCTCCATTTGGTTTTGGTGCTTATCACAGCAACAGAAAGCAAAACAGGGCAGATGCTTTGTTTATGTTCGTTCACTGTTTAGGAACAATTCAAATGACTCTGCAGAGAATAAGGTAACTCTATGTGCTGCCTTCCTGTTTACCAGAGGAATGGAGTCCTGCTTTTCCCACTTAAAAAGAAAGAAAAATATGGCTCACCCCAAAATAGGAAATATACTTATAAGTACCATTAACAGTTATTTTATGTTTTATTTTTAGATTATACCCTAAATCTGTTTATATTTGTTCTTTCAACCAACAATCTCTATGGTATTTATAATTGTAATTATAATTATATAATTTATAATTATAATTGGAGTCTGAGCTAAGTGCTGTGAACATAGAATTAAATGAGGAATCAGCCATTCTCTACAGGGCCTCCTGTGTGTGAGGAAAAGTAACACAGAGAACACTGTTCCCTTGTGGGCTGTGAGTGTTGGCATGAAGAGTTACCTAGAATGGTAGGGGCTGTTAGGGGCTGGAAGGATGGAACTTTTTCCAGAGGTGAGGATATTTGAGCTGAAATTTGAAATATAAGTTACTAAAGGACCTTCCAAGGACAGGAGAGAACATAGGCATTGTCATAGACACCATGAAGAACCCAACACCCGCAGAAACAGGCAGTAGCTCCATATGGAATGATGGGGCTTTGGAGAAAAGTCTAGAAGGTCAGAGAGGAACAGGAGTCAAACACAGCAAACGCTGTTGGATTAATGAGTTGGGCTCTGGACTATAGGTTATAAATCAGGGCTATACTTTATCAATGATTCTGCATCCTACCCTTAACGCAAACAATAATAGGTCCAGCCTATATTGCTTGCTCCCAGGGTCCGCGGAAGAGTCTATCAACCAGCTGAGGATTCTAATCTGAGGGATATTCAATGAATCTAAGCACACTGAGTTCTTTAGTCCATTCGCTTTATTCTTCTATGGCGATTCTATCTGCACAGTTTCTTCTCTCCTCTCTTACTTAGCTCCTCTCGGTCCCTCCTGCTCTCAGTTCCTTTTGCTGTTCTCTCATCATTCTACCTAGTTCTTTCCATCTCCGTCCTCATCTTTGTTCTTCTCCATCAATCCTCTTCTCCCAGTGCTCTCAGAGAACCAGTATTTATACCCACACAGTAATTCTTTTGTAAAGCAATGTGAGGCTTGAAGTTTTCAGGGTCTCAGAGAGAGGTGATAAGGACCCACACATAAAGCAATTAATTGTCAGCTTCCAATTACAACCCAAAAGGGGAGTGACTAAAAGGGAGTTCTCTGGTAGGGTCAACTAAAGGCTAAGATCAATTAGGGAATGTATGTGTTCAAACTATAATCTAGAAATGGCTAGATAGAATGTTAGGGGTCAGTAAGTCACAAGAAAGTAAACTGTCTTTGGCGCCATTTTTCCTGCTCATCCCAGCTGCAACTGCTTTCTGATAGGGAGGGGACATACGCTAGGTGGCTAAGCAACCTATGTCAGAGCATGTAGTATTTGGTTAGTAAAAGCACTTTCACTCAGAGTAATTGCTGAGGAGAAAATAGCACCTGGCTGAGGAGGAATTAAAACTTAATTTGCACAAGAAAGAAGCTTGGCACCTGTTGTCTGCCTGGCCTGGAGGGTCAGTAACTGCCTTAACTCAGTATCTAGCAGATTGCTAAAACTTCATCCCAGGAGTGTGAGCAGTAAATCTCTTAAATTAGGGTCTTATGTAAATAACCCGGGGTAAAGGTAAGGAGTTGAGGATTTAATTGTTAGTGGTTTTTTTAATTGTGAGTGAGATGAGCTAATGTTTATCTATGTGCAGTTTTGTCCTTGGAAAAAGGTATCTACTGAAATACTTTTGTCTGGACAATGGCCCTGGCCAGATATATGTTAATGAAAAATAAACACAGCTGGGGCAGTTGTCCAATTACCCCAAATGTATAGGAAAAGCTGTGCCCAAGATTGAGATGCAATCATGAGAGTACATGTACACATAACATGGAGATGCATGGTAAATGGGGAGAATCATAGCTGTTGTTGCACAAGAAGTTTACAACAAGAGACAGCCAGTTCATTCAAAAGGCAGTAATCCCATAACACCTTGTGTGATGGCTTCCTCTAACAGAACCCTTAGTTCTGATAGGTTGACCTTCTGAACTCTAGCTGTCACTGCTGTATACTCTCATGGACTTTCACTACCAGCGGCTCTCAATATACCCTAAGGGTAGAAAAGTTAACTTCAGATGTTTCTACTTTGATAAAAGAGAAAAATGAAGCATCCTATGTTGGACTGAGTGTCAAGCTCATGATCCTTACCCCAAAGACTATTCCAATCATGTTAGAATGATAGACTTGTTCTACTAGCCCCTCTGTCTGAATTAGCTTAAGTAGATTAAATCCCCCAGAGACTTAAAAGTTGTAGCAAATGCTTTATCCTGGAAACCATAATACATCAGATACTCTCTAGGGCAGAAGTCATTTCCTGAAGTAATTTTTCCAGGCTATTAGAATACCATTTTTCCCCCACTGCAGTATAAAATATCCAGAATGAGAACTCAGCAAGCCTCTTCCCCCCAGCATCGCAATTATTACAGTTCCAGGAAGCAGCTACTGCATGAGAAGGACAGATAATATTTGCACACCATTGTCCTTTCTTTGGTTTGGTTTCAAGGTGTGCTAGTGTTTCTGATATTTCCTAGAAGAAGGAGCCATTGAGAAGCAGATTCCCACATTGCTTCTTAATGTAATTCCAGAAGTCATGGAGGGCAAACTATTTTTAGGTCTCTGTACTTGAAAGCACAACAAAAACATTTATCAATTGGTTTAAAACCCCTTCTTGTAGTTTGTCTTTGGTATACTCTAAGATTTTGCACTATGAACATTTTAGATAGTCAACACTGACTTTAATTTCTAAGCCTCTGCATGATGGTTTCCATAAAAAGGCTTGACAGTGAACTTTCTTTACACACATACATACACATACATATACACAGTTTCCCCAAGCGTGAAGAAAATTGCTTCAATTTTCATGATAGCACTATGATACAGACTCAGTATTCAAAAGCCAAGGAATCCCAACTTAGTAAGTGAACTTTCCATAAAATAGATCCGTGTGCTTCATCACCCACTCCATTGCCAAGATTCTTTGATGGTCAAGAAGCCACACAAACAATGCTAATAGTCATCCCGACTGGGGCTTCCTGGATGAAGAGAGTCTTCTAAAGCTCCTGGGCCACAGAACCAAAACTTTGGCCCCAAGGATGTTGAATGCAAGTCAAGGGGCTTGCCTATAGATTGCACATGAGTAGGAACAGCCAGGTGTGGGGCTGAGTTGGGATGGCAGGAAGGATGGAGATAGGTGATGGCAACTGATGCCTCAAAGTGTCATTCAGCAATTTTCTTTTAGAAGTAGTACTTGAAAGGTAGAGATGAAATGATCCTTAATGGTCAGGAGTTTTCCTATTGGTAACATTGCCCAGGACAGTGGGAAAGAGGACAGACATGATGTTAGTATGGTTTTCATGTGTGCATGTGATGATTTTGTTTCTGTGCATGGGAAGTTGCACAGAACAGATGAGTAAGACAGGAGAAAGCAAGTTTCTCTGAGTTTTTAAGGTGGTGATTTAGAAGGAATCCATGTGAAGCAGCCTGACAGAAGATAACTCACAGATGGTTGTCATCCAACCAATTGAAGTCCATGCTCAGACACACAGGGAAGAGCATTGTACAATTTAAAGAAGTTGGGGTTTCTCCAGCCAAGGGAAGATCTGAGGGCTAGACACTTCCATTTCTCTATTATCAATAGTGAAACTCAGGTTCAAAAAAGTATAGAATCTGTCTAAGATGTTCTGCAAATATGTGGGAGGATCCATTCAACCATGACTATGTGATAAATGGTAAGGATATAGTGGAATGCAGAAGGAAGGAAGTTCTAGAAACCTGAAAGCAAGCCTGGGCTGTGTAAGCCAAGATTGAGCCGAGATAGTGAGTGTCTTAGTCAATGTTCTATCACTGTGAAGAGACACCATGACCATGGCAACTCTTATAAAGGAAAACATTTAATTCTGCTGGCTTACAATTTCAGAGGTTCAGTCCATTGTCATCATGGTGGGACATGGTGGCATGCAGGCAGACATGGTGCTGGAGCAGGAGCTGAGAGTTCTGCATCTTGATCCACAGGTGACAGGAAGTGAACTGAGACACTGGGTGTCACTTGAGCATAGGAGACTTCAAAGCCCACCCCCACAGTGACACATTTCCTCCAGCAAAGCCACACCTACTCCAACAAGACCACACATCCTAATAGTGCCACTCCCTATGGGCCATTTTCTTTCAAACCACCACAGTGATGGACTGTCACATTTGTTACTTTTTTTTTGTCAGCAAAGAAATCCTGAGCTATGGTTATGGGATTCCGTCTTTGGGACTTAAAACCATGACTTTCCAAATTCTTATTTGTCAGAAATTAAAGACAATTTTCAGCCTTAGTCAGATTTTTAAAAATAACACTTTTTGTTTATTCTTTGGCAATTTTATAGATGCATACAACGTATTTTGATCATCTTCATCTGCACATCTTAAAAAAAACAGATTTGGGAGAATTTCTGTTCACTCACTGCCTATTGTTTAAGAACCGTGTTTTCAGAAACCCACATAGTCAACAAGCAGATAATAACTTTGGAATGCTTGGATTTAAATTACACCCCTCCTCCTGAGGCTCAGGGATTTATGAGGAAGAGGGGGCTGGAAAGATTGTAAGAGCCAGAAGTAGATCACTTCAAGGAAGCAGTGATCTCTAGACCGAACAGGACAGATGTATATGTAAATCCCCAGAGATTGTTCCAGCATACACCAGACCTGCGAAGGCTCAAGGCAGACAAAATCCCAGCATGGAGGAGTGGAGGAGGGCACAGAGACCCACCACCCCTAGCTAAGGAACTACTGGCAATTGATAGCTTCTGGGAAAGGGAGGGCCAGTTTTCTTCACAGGAGTGACACTGGCTATGTTAACCACACTCTAGGGCAGTCCCCACAAACTGGACTTTATGATTTGTTTATTCTTAAAGAGTGAGAGAGAAGAAGAAGTTGGTGGATAGGGAAGTGGAGGAGGACCTGGAGGAAGGAAATGAATATGATCAAATATATTTTATGAAATTCTCAAGAATAAATGAAACATTTTTTAAAAGAACTTATGCTTTTGGTGATTCCTCCCCCCTTTCTTTTTCTTTGTCTAAGTCTCTCTTTCATTTTGGTTTTTTGAGATAGAGTTTCTCTATGTAACAGCTCTGGCTGTTCTAGAAAGTCACTCTGTAGACCATCTGGCCTTGAACTCGGAGATCTGCCTGCTTTTGCCTCCTGAGAGCTGGGGTTAAAGGCATGCTACACTTCCTGCTTTCTAGTGTAATCTTGGAATACATACCCTCTAAGCATAAGAAACCTTAGACCAATGGTTCTCAACTTGTGTGTCGAGGTCGAATGATCCTTTCGTAGGAGTCACCTAAGACTATCAGAAAACACAGATATTTACATTATGATTTATAACGGTAGCAAAATTACACTTATAAAATAGCAACAAAAATAATTTTATGGTTGGGAGCCACCACAACACGAGGAACTGTATTAAAGGGTCACAGCATTAAGATGATTGAGAACCACTGCTTTAGACAAAACTAACTTTGAGCTCATTACCCTTCTGCCTCAAACTTCCAAGTGCTACGATTACAGGTGTGCACCATGACATCCAGTATATATAAAACTTTTTAATGTTTATTTTGATAAATAATTGTAGAGTGCTTGGCCCTTCATGAAACATTTATATCACACCCCTCCAAAGCTCAAGAAACATCATTGGGGAAAGAATGTAGGAGCTAGAGACTGGGGAGACGTGCTATGAAACAGTGTCATGGCCATGTTATTCACACTCTCTGCAGCTCTATTTCCCTACACAAGATCAAACCTCTCATTTCATCATGCATAGGGGAGGGTCTCATGAGTGCTAGAGAGGAGGTGCCATTTTCTCCAGTGGTATAGCAAACAATAAGCTGCTTGCGTTCCAGTAAATAGACCTCCTACTGTGTTGATGCCAGCAATCACAAATTCCATAGGTTAAAATATCCAGACATTAGAGTAATACAGGACTGGCTAGAAAAAAAAAAGCAGGGGTGGGGTGGCGATGGGGTGGGGGTGTATGTAAGAGTGTGTAAGGGGTGGGGTAAAAGCTCATTACATGCAAGTTTATCACTGTGAAATTTGTCAAAGCACTTTTCAAGGTCTAGGATTTAGTCAAGAGTCTCACTTTCTCATTCTTTTTTATATTATTATTAAGAACTTTTCTATTCATTTTACATACCAACCACAGATCCCCCTCTCCTCCATCCTCCCATCACCCAGCCTTCCTCCCCCCTCCCCCACCATTCCCACCTCCTCCAAGGCAAGGCCTCCCATGGGGAGTCCACAGAGCCTGGTACATTCAGTTGAGGCAGGTCCAGGCCCCTCTTTCCTGCACCAAGGCTGCGCAGGGTGTCTCGCCCTAGGCACGGGGCTCCAGAACGCCGGCTCATCACATTCTCATTCTTGTAGACTGCTCACCGTTGCGAACACACCACCAGTTCTTGAAACTTCTTTCATCTGCGTGTTCCGACCCACTCCTAGTCACCCCCCTCTGATTCCAGTTGACCTCTGCTTCTCCGATTCAGGCTTTCTCATCGCAATCCATTTTTCTAGGCGAAAACCCTCTTGTGTTTTATAAAAATGAACTCAATAATTCACAATGGCCTTTTTCTTATGAGGCATATGACATAATTTGCTTTTCTGAAAATATGTGCAAAGTCTGTACACTATTGGTGCTTTTGCAAACATCCAATTTCAGTTTTTGTAAACAAGGAAGTCGAGGCTAACATTCATAACTCCTCCCTCCCTCCCTCCCTCCCTTTCTCTGTGTAGAACTAAATTTGAGTGTAGGGCCTTGTGCATGCTACGCAAGTACTTTACCATTGAGCTATATCTCCATCCTGAGAACATGTATTTTAAAAATATATTTCAGTCTGACCACCAAGTGTTTCAAGTTCCTGACACCATGAATGACTTGCCCATGATGAGAGACTGTACTCTTCAACTATGAGCCAAAATAACTTCTTTCCTTAAAAATTCACACACACACACACACACACACACACACACACGCACACGCACACGCACACGCACACGCACACGCACACGTTTCATGCATCCAAGGCTATCATTGAGCTCTATGTATCTGGGGTAACTTTGACCTTGACCTTATTATGATACTTCTCCTTCTACTCCTCATGTTCTGGGGTGAAAGGCATGAACGCCCATGTTGTGGAATATTATTTTAAGATGTGATACATTTGTTTATGCTGTGGAACATTTGTTTAATGATGCAAAGATGTGTTGCATTCTTTTATGTTGCATTTGTTTAACTCTGTGAAGCTGTGTTACTTTGCCTGTCTAAAACACCTGATTGATCTAATAAAGAGCTGAATAGCCAATAGAAAAGCAGAAGAAAGGATAGGTGGGGATGGCAGACAGAAAGAATAATAGGAAGAGAAATCTGGGAAGAAAGATCAAGGAGCAAGAAAAGGAAGAGAAGGACTTCAGGGGCCAGTCATCCCGCTACACAGTAAGCCACAGAGTAAGAAGTAAAGAAAGATATACAGGAATAGAGAAGGTAAAAGCCCAGAGGCAAAAGGTAGATGGGATATGGCCGGGCGGTGGTGGCGCACGCCTTTAATCCCAGCACTCGGGAGGCAGAGCCAGGCGGATCTCTGTGACTTCGAGGCCAGCCTGGGCTACCAAGTGAGTCCTAGGAAAGGCGCAAAGCTACACAGAGAAACCCTGTCTCGAAAAACCAAAAAAAAAAAAAAAAACAAAACCAAAAAAAAACAAAAACCAAAAAAAAAAAAAAAACAAAGGTAGATGGGATATTTAAGTTAAGAAAAGCTGGCTAGAAATAAGCCAAGCTAAGGCTGGGCATGTATAAGAAAGAATAAGCCTTGGGGCTGGAGAGATGGCCCAGAGGTTAAGAGCACTGGTTGGTCCTCCAGAGGTCCTGAGTTCAATTCCCAGCAACCACATGGTGGCTCACAACCATCTGTAATGAGATCTGGCGCCCTCTTCTGGCCTGCAGGCATACTGTATACATAATAAATAAGTAAATCTTTAAAAAAAAAAAAAAGAATAAGCCTCTATGTGTATTTATTTGGGAACTGGGTGGCGGGCCTCCCCCAAAGAGTAGAAAAAACAGCAGCTACACTCCCCCTGCCTGGTCTACAGGTGCTGGAAATCCAAGCTAAGGCTTTGCATGTACTTTTCAAGCACTCCTCCAACTGAGGCATGTCCTCTGCCTACAGTGCACAGCAGAACTCGTGGACAAGACTACTCGTGTGCAGTGATTCCTTTGCTTCTCCCTTTCTCCTCAGACTTACTAATAAGCTCGATCGTCACGAGAAATTGAGTCCAGTGTTGGTGGGAAAGAATTTCAGAGTTATTTCTAGTAATTCCCTTGCTCCCTTAATGGACAAGCATGAGATACATTTTTTAAAAAATGTGTAACAGATTTTATTTTGCTAACACTTGCTCTAATCCTAACTTCATAAGATAGAAGCTTTCTATCCCCACTGGTAATACAGGACATCCAAGAGGTCAGGCTCCCTTCAGTGCTGTTGGTCTGTCCTCCCAAGAACAGCCCACAGATTCTGTCAACTACAGAAAATAATGAGTTGTGGTGTGTGTGTGTGTGTGTGTGTGTGTGTGTGTGTGTGTGTGTGTGTGTGTATGCTTGAGATTGAGCCTTGGGCTTTGTATGTGTTAGGCAAGTTCTCATCCACTGACTTATACTCCCAGCTTCCAACAATCTTTAAACTTTTTTAAACCTTTATTTTTAATTTGAATATATGGATGTTTTGACTGCGTATATGTCTGTATACCACATGCATGT